>NW_010359270.1:44237-151945 GCF_000414095.1 Morus notabilis | reverse complement strand
GCAGACAAGGGGGGGGAGGGGGGGGGGGGGGGGAAGGATAATGGTTCAAAATCTTAGCAACCAAAATTAACATCCACATGTACTAGCCCAGAAATGTGGAAAACAGTACCCAAAGAGGAGAGAGAGAGAGAGAGAGAGAGAGAGAGAGAGAGAGAGAGAGAGAGAGAAGAGGGCCTAGTAAAGTTGAGAGCTTTAGGTGGGTGCAACTTCCCCAGGATTGGGCGATAACTGCAAGACAAAAAACCAAAGCACTAGGAAAAGCAATATAAATTGTATACAAAAACACCACGTAACATTATATACCCCTCTCTGAGTAACTAAAACCTCTTCAGTCTCTAAAATATCACCATGATACTTTTCGAACTCCTGCGCTTCTTTCTTTAGATTTGCAGCTTTGTTCGCGACATCTCCGAGCCTGTTAAGCACCCGTGCCTGTTCCTTAGCCACGGTTTCTTGTTCTTTCAAGATCATGGCTTGATTTCCAGCCAAAGTCTTCAAACTCTGCGTGGCCCTTGTTAGTGCTAGATACTCGATTTCAGCTTCGATCCTTTGCTTAAACAAGCTCTCAATATCATTCTCTGTCTCTTTATGTTTCTTCTCCTCTAAATCTATTGCGCTACCCGATTCTTCTTTTGGAGACTTTATACTTTTTATGGTGGCCTCGAGTTCGGTAACCTTAGACTCCTTCGCCACAAGTATAGCCCTTGCCTCTCCCAGTTCAGTTTCCAATACATTCACATTCTCTTCCAAGCTTGATACCTTAGCCTGCAAGGAACTCACAACTGTTTGCATGGTTTTGTCAGAACCCAACTGGTTGGACTGGTTAGGTTCTTGAGTTCCCAGTTCGGTGAAATCAGCAGACACACTACTATTCTCCATCAGCTTGTCGAGCGATGCTATAGGTTCCTTCCCAATTTGTCCTAATTCCTGAACTTCTGCAAGAGGACACAGAGGATAACAATTGTTGTTCTGAACATTAACACAACTTGTCCGGTAATAAAAAGCTTTACCACAAAAAGCAAGCATCTTGAGCTTGAACTTTATCCAAAAAATAATTCAGAAATAAGGGAAGATTTTACATCAAGTTACTTGATGAGTTTGTACGTTTCCTTGTAATAATACAAAGAATAAGGGTAGTGTGCTTAGAAACAAGTTTCTAGTTTGTGAAGTTTCATTGTCATTGGACCATTACCATTCTCTCACACAGGCCTGAAGAAATATAGCTAGTTAAAGAAAGAGGAGAAAGTGATTCAAACAAATTGTTGCTATTCTAACAATGTAATTGTGAAAAATAACCAAATGAAGAAAAGCATAAATACATTTGTTGCTATTCTGGATCCCGCAGTAAAGCATTCAAGCGAGACCAAAATAATGATAATCAAAATAATAACTATCTCATAGTTGTTACATAAGACTGAAGTTGTTAGGGCGAACAATGACTAACCTCTTTCAAGTGCTTCTTGTACAGATTGGAGGCTAAGGATAGAATCAGCCAGTGGATCCCGGTTCGTCAAAGATTCTTCCTTGATTCCCCAAGATACATCCGCAGCTGAATCACCTTGTGAATCTTCAACATCACCCACATTCTCTTTGCTATAACCAGTTTGAACCTCCTCACTAAACTGTTGTTCACTTTCATGAGCTTCATCACTATTCTCCTCGTCATAACTCAGGGACCTCCTTCCGGTCTGCTTTCCGTTACTAGTCACATTTGTACTCTGCATAAAGAAAACATTGGAGCTTCTCGAGTCCGATTCTACGCTGGAGTAAGAGTTTTCCTTCTCGATTTTGACCCTCTCTCCTCGAGCCTTCTTACTGCTCTCCACCTTTCCTCCCTTTCCCAGCGGAACTCTCTGAGACGAAGAATTCCCAAAACTCTTTCCAACCCCACTCTTCGCCTTGTTCTTATCCCGCATATGCCCCATCATCGCAGGCAGGTCCAACCTCGCCTTAGGAGCGCTTGCAGCCGTTGAGGACTTGCTACTTCGATCCTCGCTGTTCTCGGAATCCGTCCCGGCTGCAAAAACAGATCCCACAGCATTCCTAGAGTCAGAACCGGACCCACGAATCGTGAATCCATCAACGGCCCCGACATTGATGTCAAGACCTGAATGCTGAGTCTTAATAGGGTTTGCATTACTAGGCAAGACCCTCTTCAACATTTTACTAGAATCATTATCAACTAGAGTGGCAACAGAATCCTTGAAAAAATCTCGCCTAATTCGCCGCCACTTCTTCAATCCAAAACCTTTGGTTGTCGCAGGCGAGACCCCACCAGGCGATTTCGATTCGGAAGGATTCGAATTCGCCGGCTGTGGCGGGCTGTCCACATCCTCTGGCCAGTTATCTCCTAAATTTTCAGAGGAACCCAATCTATCAACAACCTCTTTAGCACAAGACCCGTTATTCCTAATCCCATTATGATGATCAGGAGAGACTTTTCCTGGTCCTAATTGATCGTCTTGTGTGGAATTGGATTTGAGAGATAAACATTCACTTTCCAAATCCATAACAAAACAAAACAAAAATTCCAGGGTCCCTCTCTCTCTCTCTCTCTCTCTCTCTCTCTCTCTCTCTCTCTCTCTCTCGATCAAGAGCAACAAAAACTACGTATCATTCCAGTTCATGGCTCAAAATCTAGCAAAAAAATCCCAAATGAATCCAAAATCAAATCCCGATCAAAGTTCGAATCTTGTTAATCAATTTGGATCGAAAAACAGAAACAATATCATGAATTAACGGAATCGAATTATCAAAGAATTGCGAAATCGAAGAATAAACGGATCAAAGTAGAAAAAAAAAAACCTCGATTCAGAAATAAGAGAAACAAACAGTAGAATCAAACAAATATATGTACATAAATATATATATATAAAAACTGGAATCGAATAATGAAAGAAATGGTGAAAATCTAAATGAATTAATTAATCAGAAGAAGAAGAAGAAGAAGAAGAGAGAAATTGATGCGTACCGAAGAAGATTAAAGAAGGAGAAATTAAGGAAATGAAAGGACATGGAAACCCTAAACAGGAGCTGGATTGGGATTTTTATAGGCTGTGAAAGATGGATGAGAAAATAAATAACTTTAATTAAATTCGCATTTATTTTACGATCAACTATTTATTAGTCTCCTCTCTTTGTATAAGTTCAGTAATTATTATTCATCGTTTATTAAAAGAAGAAGTAATTACTAATACGAAATTATCCAAATAAAAAAGGGAAAGGAAAGGAAAGTGGGCCCACGAAACACCGACGGCCAAGTGGGCACCGCTGGCCACAGGATCAAATCACGATGATCTAATCTAATCAATCTCTTTACACCTACGCCACACATCAAACATAGGAATTGGTCCTCTATTCCCTCCTCATTTTACGCTTTTGACCCTCTATTATCTCTCTCTATTATTTCTTCCTTTTCATTTTGGCAGAATTCTATAGTACACTCAAAAAATAAACAATCAAAAGACCCTATTTTCAACTCTTAAATTTATCTCATAATTTATCTGTTCAATATATTCTTTAATTTATTGCTATTTTGATTAGATTCCGATTAGATTCAACAAATTAAAAATTAACTTTACTGATAATAAAATCCTACGGATGAAGCTAAGAATTTTAATTAGGGAGATTTATCAGTAGTGGAGTAAAAATAAATAAATAAAGTGAGGCCGAGAAAAAGTAATAATAGCTTTTCACCAAATAGAGATATAATAAATGTTGTAATTATTCAATTACAACACAATTATAAATTTTACTATATAATAAATGGCGCGAGTCAAAATTTCATAAGTATTTTTAGAAAAAATTTTATTATATACCAGTAACATTCGACGTTTCGGGGGGAAAAAAAAAATAGAGTCTTCAACTTTTAGGGAGGTTATCGAAATATTTGGTATAAATGAAATGTATAAAATTGCAAATTAAAAAAATAATAAGCCCCACTTGGTGATGCGATGCAATGGCTTCGTCCCTGTTTACTTGAGGTTTAAAAATTTTTCTAGTGAATAAAATAAGTTTGAATAAAGATGTTTTTATAAGTTCTAATTATTAAATGGGGTCCTATCTTAAATTTTAGAAAACGTTTAATTATGTACAAAAATTATAAAATTTGAGTGGGGTATCTGCCGGTCCCTTAAGTGGTTTTGCCATTGCTATAAATAGATGTGTGATTAATGGTAAAGGTGGAAACCTTTTTTAAGCGGGGATGCAATATAAAAACACATGAAAGATGAACTTTTATTTATTAGTTTTGAGATTTTATTGTTGAGCTGAGCGAGGACACATGCCCCCACTCACATAGTTATGTAGTTACAACAACGTGTATTTGCTCGAGTATTTTCTGAAGGACTAGCTAGTTCTACATACCAAACATAAAAGTAAGTCGTTGGGTATTTATTTTATTTAACAAATTACAAAGTTTTGTTTCATAAAAACAATCATTTTGAAAGAAGTATAATGTTGATATAGAATAAATTAGTATCTTATTATTAGCATAACAATAATGTTAGAAGAAACTTACTATTATGATAAAAGGAGAAACAATTAATTCTCTCCATTATTATACACTTTCTTAGTGACCCAAAACGACTTAGGTGTAGCATAAGAAGGAACATGGTAGTAATGTGAGGCCCTTTTGAAATATATACTTAAACTATAATTCTTAATTTTAATATTTTAAATTTAAACTTTTAATAAAAAAAAAAATAATACAACAGAATTAATAATTTAAATTTGAGTATATAAAATAAACGGGTCTCAAATGTTTCGTATAAGTGGGATCATCTCTAAACATGGGCCTTTCTTTTTGCACCGGTCCTTTTTGAACTGTTATGGAGTTAATCAGGCTGCATACAAATTTTTTTTTTTTTTTTTTTTTTCAAAAAATGTATTACTTTTATTAACGAAGAGCAGTCAGCAGAGCAATCCAAAATTACAAACATGGCAACAAAATGAGGCATAAAATTTAATCACACCACACAAAATCACAGGTTTAGGAAATAGCAAAATTTGCTAAACAGTGGGCTACGCTATTTACCAATTCGGGAGACGTAGCTGACATCGTCACTGCACACTTCTGAAATAAGCTCTTTGATATTCTCATTATTTTACAGATTTAAATTTTTAATTTTAAATTTTTACAGTTAAAAATTCTTAAAAAATATCACATCTAACTATTTTTATTACAATTAAAAATTCTCAAAAAATATCATATCTTAACTCGAATTAAAAATTTAAATTTATGAAGCGAATGAGGCCTCAATAACCGAGGATTTCGTGCTGGTAAAGCTGCGGTTTATATAGCATGCACTAGATTAGCTGCATCCAACTTAAGAACTCATCTGTCATTTTATTGCTTTCTTTGATTCACATCACTTTCAAGCCGTATAAAGTCTATACTACTCTTTATTTATATCTAAATTCTGAACCTTAACTAATCTCACACTATGAACCCTAATTAAGAATCAGCTCCAATTCAAAAATAAGTATTCACCGTCGTCTCCCACCATAGCCGACGCAGTCGAGTCAACAGACAGCTAACCAAGTCGAAAATGCAAATTTGCTACCCATCCACATCATACTTGCGGAATCTACTGAGCCCCAATAAGAGTATATTTAGCAATTTTTTTGAACGTGTGTAATTTACATGTGATATAATAAGTATTCATATTAGTTGTTTCAACAGCAAGTATTAACATTAATATTAATATTACCTTACTGTATTTCCATAAATTCAGATTATATTTCTAAATTAGGTTTAATTGTATGGGAACGGGAGAAGACTTAGCTTTATTTGCTTATACATCAACATCTTGAAATTTTGATAGGCATTTTCATTCCTTTTAGGTTACTTTTATGGTGTAATTTATGCATTCCAAGTCTACTCAAGATATAAAAAGAAGAAAGTGTATTGCTATTATAGTCTATTAAATTCTTAAACGGTGTTACCCCCTTAATATTGTACACATTATACTTATCTCATTTGTACCAAAATGAATTATGATTACATTTGAAGTTCTCGCCTCTCCAATTTCAAAGAGTAAAATATTCATGATTCCAGGTTTCTACTTCAAATTAATCTTTTACATTGAGCTGGCAGCAGGTTTATAATTTACGGTGCTATATATATAATTATATATATATATATATACACACACACAATGTGGCTCTCTATTATTGATGCAACTCATATTGTGAGAGTACATATATATATATATATATATATATATGGGTCCAGGCAGATTGATCCATTTTTCTGACGACCCACATGCATTTACTACAAAAATGCAGTAGCATATAAATCAATATATATATATATATATATCTATATTCATATAGAGATCACAGATGGCGCGTTATTGACAAATATGGTCAGCCTTGTATTGATTGTGCTTGTGGAAACAGGCAGACATGGCTTATATATATCCTACGCTTATCTACTTCTGCATGTTCACCTTAGATATTGTACTTATAATTAATGTCTTTCATTTTTCTTCTTGTTCTTCTCTCTCTTTTTTTTTTTTTTTTTTTTTTTTTTTTTTTTTTAACGAATGATATAGATCCATATAGCTTTCAAGGGAACCAAAGTTTCCACCGCCCTTTAATTTTTCTTCTTTTACAAAACTAGTAACTAGTAATATACCGTCCTCTATATGTATAAATTAAGGACCAATGTTGAGCTAATGAGAAATAAATATTATATAGGGAGAAAGAGAGAAATAGGCCAAGACTTGAGATGAATTAAAATTAATAGACCAATAATTTACATAAGTTAATAAATAGGCCAAATTACTATTTTTGTCAATAACTTGTCTAGTTATGAACTATAACTTGACAAATTATTGTCTATAATTCACAGTTTTTGTCCATAACTTGTCTGGTTATGAACCATAACTTGACAAGTTTGTCCATAACTTATCTGGTTATGAACCATAACTTGACAAGTTATGACCTATTAATTTCTATAATTAAAAATTAGTCTATATACTTTCTTAAATTTTTCATATTGACATATTTTCTACTATTTCGGTATTATATATGATGTTTCTTTTTCAGTCACAATATAATGTATTTACATCTACATCTATTAATATTATTAACTTATTATATAGGTATCTATATGAATATTAATGCATGAGTGAAATTCTATATATCATGTTGTTATGCATGCATATATATACCAATTGAGTATATATAATTAGGTCTCAATTTAACATTTCAATATTTATACTAATTGAGTAGTACGTGAGTCGTCATTTTTTTTATTATTTAATGTTAAAAAAATATTACATCAATTGATTTTAAAAGGTTGCACGTACTAAAATGATAATTCACTTGTTTTGTGAATTGCTATTATATATATATATATATATGTGTGTGTGTGTATGTAATATATATATATATATATATATATATATATGATACTTGATGTTTATCTGACATGTGTGTGTCTTAGGCTATCGTAATATAAGATGCATGTTGTAACTAATGTTATCGTTAAAATATGTATGTATATATATATATAGCCCGTTTCGATAGTGCAATGTTGTACGTGTCTTCTGCTTAATTCTTTGCCGGTGGTGATATATGCATTGCCACTTGCTTATTGTGGAGCTCCCACTTGTAAAATCGCAACAACTTAATTTAAAAAAAAAAGATTTACAACTAATTTTCCTTTAGTGATGATCAATGTCATAATCCGCTGTTATATTATGAGATCAATGAACTTATCTCCTTCTAATTAACTTTACTGATCAGAAAAACACTTTGTTTCCATACAGGAACATGATGTATGCTTAATGTCTAGTGGGGTAAGCTCATATTTTTGCCTTGAGTATTTTCTGGTCTAGCTTTCATCTTGTATTATTATATAGCCTAACGAGCTTTTAAATGGAGATTCTCGAGTGCATATATACATATACATATATATATATATATATATGTGTGTGTGTGTGTGTGTGTGAATGTGTATATATGAATAAAACACAATTTAAATGAAAGAACCGTCGAAATTCGTCTAACAAATAAATCTATCACGATCACTTCACCATAAATCAACTCACGTATTATTTCGTGGTTGATGAAATGCACGTAAGCGTTGAAACGATCGAGCTCTTTCTTTTCTCGATTTCTTGCCTTATACCGTCCTAAATGCTTAGCTTAGTGAGCTATGATCAATATTAAGCTTTAAACCGTCAAAATTTACATTGAAATCGTATTAAATTATGTAAATTTAACGGAGGTTGATGTATTTTGATAGTATAAAACTGTACATAATACCTTATTAAGAAATCTCTTTCTGTCGATAGAATATATTAGGAGATATTTAGTAAGAGGATTTATACTATGATTTAAATTATGATTTATAGTTTGCTATAATATTTTCTCTCATAAAAATACACGTAAATCGAAAATGATTCTGATATATGAACTAAACGTTTCCTTAGTTTTATACCTTATCCGGAATTCTCCTTCCACATTATATATGTATTGTCTTTTCTAATATCATAATAAGGAATCCGTCCATGACAATAGAAGCTGTAAAATGACTGTAAAGATAGATAGAGATCACATTTTGCTTACTTTATAATTTTAATATGATTTTCAATTGAAGTGGCCTTTTAGCCATTGATCACTTAATTAATTAAACAAGGTGTAAACTAATTGAATCCGGCTGTGTAATACTTAGTGGGCCTTAAGATAGGATAATAATGACAGACAACTCAAACAAACAATAGAATATAATTTTCATTTTCTTTTTCTTTTTCAATTACAAAAGTTAACTACTGGTCCAAAGCCAAAAGATCATGGCTAAGACGTTATTATTATATAAATAAATGAGAAGGGCTTTCCAGATTGACCCAATCATCACAAACCAAAAAGTTTAGTAATGAGGGGGTAAAAAAGAGAATAAAAAGGCAACTGGGTGTTTATTAGAATTCAAATAAGTTGATTTGATTTTGCTTGGCTGGGCTGCGTTAGAAGCATAAAGCATTCACTCCGTCTTACCCTTATCATTTGAAACAGATAATAAACAGGATATTAATACAGCGCAGCTTCTGTTTCAAAATCAAAATTAAAATTGTTTTTGTCATTGTGTGGACAAATGTGAGCTTCTAATTTAATCCATTTAGGAAAATAAATATTTTTATATCATGACATGATAAGATAATATTTCATAAAAGATACCTTTCAGCTTTTACAAATTCAAGGAAAAATAATATGTGTAATACTATTAGATTAATAGGTTTTTTTTTATTTTTTTATTTTTTGCTAAGATACCATTATATTAATAGTTGGTCGTGAGTGGACTGGTCTATACTCCAATTTCCAATGTAAATATTTCCAAATTGTGTCAGACAAAAAAAAACCTGCAATTTTTCCAAATTTATAAGTGGGTAAATTAAAATTTGAAGAAGTAGTGGTACTTGGTTGGAGTTTGTAAACCCATGAATGAACATTGAACTCTAATGCCAATGCAAACAACAAGGTCTGAAGTCTGAATTTGATCACAGTTCCCAATGTCCTTTTTTCTGACCAAAACCTTTGGCTTCTCTGACCGTAAGAAAACACCCATGTTAGATTAGGACTGGATTTGTAGAAGACTTAATTGTACATTTACTCATATATGATGTATATTTACACTCAAGATATGAATTATCCGAAAGGTTTTGTTTTCAGTAATTTAATATGTATAAAAAATTGTTTATTTTATATTTTTTTTATTTTGATGTGTTTTTATCAGATTCGATTATCTGTAGTCTTATTAGTACGGCTTTCCCACTGAAAAAATACACTATTTATTATTGCTTTGAAGAAGATTTTTACGACAAAAAAAAGAAAAACACTTCTTTTCATTTCACGGTAGAACTTGAAAAAGCACACTATCAGTATCAATCATGCTCTATGTTATAACTGTCATATTATAAACGATGAAAGAGATAAATTATGTTCATTTCACTTGATTTAAATTTGAAATTTAAATTTTATTATGATAAAAGATTTTTAAAAATAATTGTATTTTATTTTTTATAAAATTACGTTTAAATTTAAATTAACAAACTTAATTTTGTTCAGATCTAAAAATAAAAAATAGATCGGGGAAACCCCATTTTGAAAGACATGTTAACGTGTGTAGTGTGTACAACACATAAAACAAAAAGAAATAGCCACAACTACATAGAAAGGCGTATGCATGTTATTATAATAATATTAGCTCCACCATTAATTAAGCCAGTGCAAGGCTGAAACATCTTTTTAAGCAAAATTTCTGTGAATATTTTATTTTAATGTTCAAAACTCAAAACCTTATTATTAGATCCATCCATATTCCAACCCCATGCTATGCATCAGATTCCCATCTTCTCAAACAGCAGCTTTCGTCAAACACACAGAAAACGGAGAAGAACAAGAAGAAGAAAAATGGTGTTCTCACAAGAAGAAAATGAAAATAAAAGGTAAAAGATCCATTTGAATCACTCGTGTATAAACCACTTTTTGTTACCAATAAAAACAAGCAGTAATATTACACACATATACTCCATTATTTATAACCAGAGGATATAAACACGAATCATCTCTCTCAATCTCATCTTTTGATTTACGTAGTGCTGGTCAAATCCAACTTCCAAAACTTGTGAGAAAAATAAGATTGGCCCCACAAAATAGCTAATATTACATCAGATGTTCAGATTTTTCCTTCTCTTATTTCTTCTCGTTACTGTTTGAAGGCCTTTGCTTCCACTGTTGCATTCATATTTCTGACAAAACTCTTTCGTCACATTCATTGTGTGTGTATACATATATATATATATATATATATATAATATTTCATTTTTATCTTTCACAGTGCATAATAATCTGAACCATAAGAAGAGCAAGAAGAGAAGTGAAAGAGAGATCTACAAAAATATAATATAGCAGCAGCCATGGATGAAGAAGCAACAATGTCTAGTAGAGGCCTCAAAATCAAAGTCACCACTTCTTCTTCAACTTCAAGTTCCATAAACGACGACAACAAAAATCCAGACATGAAGAACTCAACAGATCAAGAAGAAGTACCATCTCCGTACAACTCACCGTCCTTAATCTCCCCACCTTCCTCCGCCTTCGTCTCCGCCCTCCAATCTCCCTACATCTCTCCCAGGGCCCACCTTTCACCTCCGCCGGACAACCCCCGCCCTTCATCACCACCGCTCGTCTCATCAGACGACATCCCCAGCTCCTCCTACACTCCGCCGTCCGATCCCTACGAGTTCGCCGCCGCGGCCACCGATGCCTGGGGGGGCCCCCCCAGAATCTCCTTCTCTTCCCCTCCGGTCCCACCCAGAATCTCCTTCGCCAAATGCTCCACTCCTTCCGCCGCCACCAACAACGTCAAGCTCAGGAGCTGCGACGTCTATGTCGGATTTCATGGGCAGAATGGTAATTTGGTCAGGTTCTGTAAGTGGCTGAAGTCGGAGCTTGAGCTTCAGGGAATTGCTTGCTTTGTTGCTGATAGGGCCAAGTATGGAGATTCTCAGAGCCATGAGATTGCTGATAGGGTAATCTGCTCGGTTACTTACGGTGTTGTGGTGGTAACCCGGAGTAGTTTCTTCAATCATTCGAGTGTTGAAGAGATGAGATTCTTTTCTCAGAAGAAGAATTTGATTCCGATATTCTTCGAAAACGTGGGGCCCGGGGAGATTGTGTTGGATAAGGAAGGGAGAGAGGCCATGGATGGGGTTTCGAGATGCCAGGAGGCTAAGCTGGAGGCGAGTGGGGGGAACTGGAGGGGTTGCATTGCGAGGGCGGCGGCGATTCTGCGGTCGAAGCTGAGCGTGGCGGAGTCGGAGGTGGAATTGGGGTCTTGTTTGGAGGAGTTGCCGTTTCCGAGGAATTGGTTTTTTGTTGGGAGGGAGAAGGAGTTGGCCGAGATGGAGGCCGCATTTTTCGGAGGAGAATGTTGTTGTTCTTTGCAGGGTGGTAAAGGCGGCGGTGGCGGCAGCGGCCAATCGGAAGGCCTGGCGGACGAGGAGTCCGATGTGGGCCCCACCAAATTAGGAGGGGGTAGTAAGTTTATTAGTTTGGAATTGGGGAAGTGCAAGGAGAATGGTAATGGCATTGGTGGTGGTAAGAGGTCTTCTAAGTACAAGAAGTGTAAAAGTGGGAATTACAAGAACTTGGGAAATATTACTAGTAGCAGTAATAGTAATACTAGTGTGATTTGCATAAATGGGATTCCTGGCATTGGAAAGACAGAGCTTGCCTTGGAATTTGCTTATAGGTATTCTCAACGATACAAGATGGTTTTGTGGATTGGTGGTGAAGCAAGGTATTTGAGGCAAGACATACTCAATCTGTCCATGAATCTGGGATTGGATGTTAGTGCCGATCCCGAGAAGGATCGGGGCAGGATTCGGAGCTTTGAGGAGCAAGAACTCGAGGCGTTTAAGCGGGTCAAGAGGGAGCTGTTCCGGGACATGCCTTATTTGTTGATCGTTGATAATCTTGAGAGTGAGAGGGAGTGGTGGGAGGGGAAAGACTTGCATGATTTGATTCCAAGGAACACTGGAGGGACTCATGTCATTATCACTACTAGATTGTCTAAAGTCATGAACTTTGAGGCAATGCAGCTTCCGCCGTTGCCCGCCGCGGACGCTATGGTTTTGATTAGAGGGAGGAGGAGGAAGGATTACCCGGCTGAGGAAACGGAGTTTCTCAAGAAATTTGATGAGAAATTGGGGAGATTGAGCTTTGGCTTGTGGCTTGTTGGGTCCTTACTTTCCGAGCTTGGGATCACCCCTTCCGCTTTGTTTGAATCCATCAACCGGGTCCAAATCGACGAGGTTTCTCCGTGCTCATTTATCACCATCGATGAAGAACAATACTGCGAGAAAAATCCTTTCCTTATGAAAGTCTTGTCCTTTTGCTTCGCGGTGTTGCAACAAGAAACTAGTAGCGGAAGAAGAGCAAACAGGCTAGCCGCAAGAATGCTGCTCGTTGGTGCTTGGTTTGCCCCATCGCCAATCACCGCGACATTGCTGGGCGCAGCAGCTGATAATATGTCTGCTGCAGCCGGAAGCCAGTTTAGGAAGTGGACCAGACTATGCCTGAGCGCGGCGTCTTTTATTACTTGCTGCTCAGGTTGTTTAGCAGCACAAAAATGGAAGAGCGAAGAAGATTCCACGCTTCTTTTAATTAAATTAGGACTAGCGCGCCGAGCCAACAACAAGCAGGCTGCCGCCACAGGGTGTTGGATCCAATTCCATCCCATAACTCAGGTTTTCGCAAAAAGAGGCCAAAGCTTGCAAGCTGCAAAGGGCACAGTTGAAGGCATTAGGAAAATTGGCAACCCTGTGGTGAACTCGGACCATCTGTGGGCCTCTGCATTCCTCGTGTTCGGGTTCAAATCGGAGCCCCCGCTAGTCCAACTAAAGGCGATTGACATGGTCTTGTACATTAGAAGGACGGCTCTTCCGCTGGCAATAAGGGCTTTCGCGACATTTTCTAGGTGCAACTCGGCGTTAGAACTTCTGAAAGTGTGCACTAATGTGCTGGAGGAAGTAGAGAAGTCTTTCGTGTCGCAAATACAAGATTGGTGCCATGGATCGTTGTGTTGGAAGAAGAATCGGGTGAAGGGGGGCGGGGGTCAGAGGGTGGATGAGTACGTGTGGCAAGACGTGACGCTATTGAAGGCGACGCTGCTGGAGACGAGGGCGAAATTGTTGCTCAGAGGCGGGCACTTCGACAGCGGGGAAGAGCTTTGCAGAACTTGTATTAGTATTAGGACTGTGATGCTGGGGCATAACCATGCTCAAACCTTGGCAGCTCAAGAAACTCTGGCCAAGCTTGTCAGGATGAGAAGCAAGATATAGACTAGTTTTCTACTTCTGTCGTTACTTAGTTTCCCATTTGGAAACAAATCAAATTATATTGTTTAACATTCTGTAGAAGTGGAAACTCAGTTTTTGTTAACAGGGTTTATCAAAGTTAGTTGTACAATTAGCAATTTTCCCATTAAACTTCCTCTTCAGTATATGATGTTCTTGTCAAAGATATATGCACATCGCAATGCAGTTTACTGTACAAGTACAAAATTAAGGCTAGTGTAAGTTTGTAATTAACATCTCTAATCAAATCCACTAGTTAAATTATTTTGATCAACTTAATCAACTTTTTTGACATCACGAAATGGACAAAAGAGATGTACTGCTACAAAAAGATGGCAAATTTTGCTATGGAAAAATAACTTTCATTTCTGTTTATACTTTGAACTGTCGCCTTAATCCGTTTCATCTCTGTTTTCTGTTTGACCTAATCATTGGATTACACTATAACATTAATTAAAAAAAAAAAAAAACAAAGAAAGAAAGAAAAGCAGTACAATAATTAGTACTAGAACAAAGTTGGAAAAAAAAAAATTTCCAATAAGATCATTCGATTACAAGTAATTCGGCAACACTGATTTAATTACAAGTCACACTTTGATTATTCTATAACTGTGTTCCAACAAATACATGTTTGAAGTTCTCTCACGGGTCTCAAATCTTGTTACAAACAAAATCACTTCAACAAAAAATAAAGAAAGAAATGAATTTGCAAACACTAGCAACTGGAAGGGAAAACTTCCAAATCATAGAGAGAGGAAGAAAAGAATGATTTCTTTTATCCAAACAAGAAAATCAAGAAAGAAAGAAACTTGAAAACAAAAGGAGAGATCTTGAAAATCAGTTTTTGAAACAAATTATACTAAACTAAACTAAACCGTGTTATCATGCGGATTAGTTTGGTTCAATCGGTTTGGCGGTATTTATGATGCGGCATTCGGTTGGATGAGATTGGCCGACGTGGCTTCATTCTCATTGAGATAGAAGCCCTCGGGATTCATCAAAACCCCGTGAAGGCCGCAGACCGCCACCCCGACCCCAGTACCGATCACCAAATTCCGGCCAATGCTGGAGAACCAAGCGGTGGCGATGGTTACGAGGACGAGACCGAGCAGCAGTGCCCGATCGCTTATGTGGTAGCCCGACACTACCAGAGGATCTTCTCTAAAGAAGTACAGCACCAGCCACAAGGCCACCACGCCCACCGCTGCCAAGAGCGCCACGGGGGCGCCGATGAGGGAGACGGCGCCACCGACCGCCGTGATGTAGGCGTAATTGACGCGGAACCGCCTGAAGTTCTTGCGGAGTCGGTCGAGGGCGTCAGAGAGGGAGTGGGGGCGGTCGACGGCGCCACCGCCGGCGCCGAGGAATTCCGGCCAGATACGGCGGAGGGCGGCGGCGGCAGAGAGGTTGTGGAGGGATCTTGAGATGACGTCAGCCGGGGAGATGGGAATAGTGGTGTATTGGGATTGGTTACGATCTTCACCTGATCTCATCTTCTTCTTCTTCTTGTAATGAAATTAGAACCAAATTAAAGGAAAAAAAAAAAAAAAAAAAAAAAGTTAGATGAAAAACATGATTCGAAGGTGATGGGCAATAATGTGAAGAAAGTAGTAGTGATTGATGATGTTTGGTTTGTGAGAATGGAGTTGAAAATATTTGAATTGGTTTGAATGAAAATATTTGAATTGGTTTGAATGAAAATATTTTAAGGCCACCAGTCATGGGGATTGGTTTGGTGTGTACTTAATTAGGATTGTGAGAATAGAGAAAGAATGATTTCTGAAGAATTGGTATTCTGTATTTCTCATTAGTGATTGTACAAACAGTATTAGCTATATATAGCTTGATCAATATCTAACTAATCTAAACTACAACCACTTAGAATCTTACACGTGTATACCAGCTCTAACAAGCTCTAACAACATTCTAACTCACTAACTGATTAACTTCCCTAATAGTCTCCCTCAAACTCAATGTGGAAAGACTTTTAACATTGAGTTTGAACCGGAAATCTGGAAACTTTGAGCTGGAGATGGGTTTTGTAAGAACATCTGCTGCCTGATCCAAAGCAGGAACATGCTTGACTTCAATCAACTTCTGAATCACCTTGTCTCTAACAAAGTACAAATCAAGTTCGACATGTTTTGTTCTTGCATGCAAAACAGGATTGACAGCAAGCTGAACAGTACTGAGATTATCACACCAAACTACAGGCCTGCCCTGCACCTCAACTCGAAGCTCCTGCAGTAAAGACATTAACCAAGTGATTTCAGCCACTACATTTGCTAAGCTCCTATACTCTGCCTCCGTGGAAGACTTGGACACAGTATGTTGCTTCTTTGAACTCCAAGAGACAATATTTGATCCCAAATAAACACAATAACCTGAGGTAGACCTTCTGTCATCAGGATCGGAAGCCCAGTCAGCATCACAGAAGGCCACCAAATCAAGTTTACTCGACTGCTGCAAATGAAGACCAAAATCGAGTGTACCTTTCAAGTACCGGAGAATTCGTTTGACAGCCTGCCAATGAGACTCAAGAGGTCTATGCATAAACTGACACACCCGATTAACTGAGTATGACAATTCAGGCCTAATGATGGTAACATATTGGAGGGCACCAACAACACTCCTGTACAAGTGAGGATCCGAGACATCATTACTACCAAAGCCTAAAAGCCTCAAACCCGTTGTCATAGGAGTCCCAGTAGCCTTGGCGTTCTGCATTTTAGCCTTGCACAGCAAGTCTGTAACATACTTCTTTTGAGAAAGATGAATTCCATCACTAGTATGAGTAACTTGAATCCCCAAGAAGTAATCCACAGCACCCATATCCTTCAAAGCAAAAAGAGCATGTAATTGCACAATGAGTTGTTGAACCACATCACTGTTGCTGCCAGTAAGTAAAATATCATCCACGTACACTAGGACAAAAGTCGTATGCCGTGAATGAAACCGCATGAACAAGGACTGATCCGACTTGGAGGAAACAAAACCCAAAGTGAGAAGAGCATTCCTTAACTTATCAAACCAGGCCCTAGAAGCTTGTTTCAGTCCATAAAGAGACTTGTGAAGGCGGCAAACAAAGTGAGGATTTGCAGGATCTTCAAATCCTTGTGGTTGAGTCATATAAACCTCCTCAAGTAAATCACCATTTAAAAAGGCATTGTTGATATCCAACTGCCTTATATGCCAACCTCTAGCCAGAGCAATAGTAAGAACTACCCGAATAGTTGAAGGCTTCACAACCGGACTAAAGGTTTCATTGAAGTCAAATCCAGCCACTTAATTAAAGTCTTTGGCTACTAATCGAGCTTTATATTTATTAATAGTGCCATCAAAGTTTTCCTTCACTTTGAACACCCACTTACTGCCAATTGGCTTTCTTCCTACAGGTAGAGGAACCAAGGACCAAGTGCCATTACGGAGAAGAGCCAGAAACTCATCATTCATAGCTGCCCTTCACTGTGTTTGAGCTAAGGCATCCGAGACTGATGTGGGCTCTAGAGTGGCAGCATAAGCCTTGGGCTTGAAAATACCTCTCTTGGACCGAGTAATCATGGAATGAGCGTTGGCTGAAACTGGAGCCAAAGAGGACACTGCAGGCTGCACAGAGGAGACAGGAACTTCGGACCCTGCACAAGGAATATTAGTAACAGTAGAGGGAATTCCATGAGAAACACCTTGATCAGTCATGACATGAGGTGATGGTGGAATGGAAGATGAAGAAGGAATAGGAAGAGAGACAGGGGAAGGAGGTTGAGAAGTAGACAACGGAGGAAGAGAGGAATGAGAGCATGTAGAGGAAAAAACTAGAGGGATAGTGGGAATGAACGGAGATGCCACAGAGGATACTGGACTGGAAGTAGAGGTAGAAATGACACATTTTGAAAAAGGAAAAACCAGTTCATCAAAAATGACATCTCGACAAATGTAAATTCTACCATTTTTGTCTAAACACTTGAAGCCTTTTTGGTTAAGACTATAACCAAGGAACGTGCATTCAGAAGACCGAAAGTTCAGTTTATGTTTGTTGTAAGGACGAAGATAAGGGAAGCAAGCACAACCAAAGACTTTGAGCATAGAAAAATCAGGAAGAGTGTGAAACAACACTTGAAGTGGATTCTGAAAATGTAGAACAGAGTTAGGAAGACGATTGTAAAGGTAAACAGCTGTTCTAAAAGCTTCATCCCAGTATTTTAAAGGTACAGATGAATGAGCAAGCAAGGTCAAGCCATTCTCAACAATATGACGGTGTTTTCTCTCCGCCACACCATTTTGTTCATGCACATGAGGACAAGAAACACGATGAACAATACCATGGGATGCAAGCAAGGTTGTGAAAGCTCTATATTCACCTCCCCAATCAGATTGAATGGATTTAATTTTAAAGTTTAGTTGCAATTCAACCTGATTTTTGAAGTTAACAAAAGTTTGAAAAGCATCAGATTTATTTCTGAGCATATAAATCCATGTATACCGAGAGAAAGAATCTATAAAGCTGATATAATACCTATAACCACTAGAAGATTGAATAGGGGCTGGTCCCCACAAATCAGAATGCACAAGTTGTAAAGGCTCAGTGTAAACCGTAGTAGACAAAGAAAAAGGAGATTTGTGAATTTTTCCAAGACAACAAGCTGAACAAACTGAAGTGAGATTTTTATTACGATGAGAAACATTACAAGTATTAAGAACTGTGTTTACAATTTTGGCTGAGGGATGCCCCGGTCTATTATGCCACAGTTCAAAAACTGAACAATTAAAAGAAGAAGAAGATGGATGTACATCAACAGTATGAGCAAATAAGCTTGATGAGGACTGTTCACACGGTGGAGATGAGAACTGAGTGGAAGAGGTTGACAACAGTGGAGAGGGAGAAGTTGGTGGTTGAGTGGTGAGATTGACTTGACTTTGATCAAACACATAGAGTCCATTTTTAAGATTCTCCTCCAGAAGCACAATTTTGGTAACCTGATCTTTGACAAAACATTTGTGAGAATGGAATTCAAAGAAAACATTATTGTCATGAGCAAATTTAGAGACACTCAAGAGATTTTTTGTAATATCTGGAACATGTAAGAGATGCTGTAAAGAAAGAATCTTTGAGGTATAAGGAGAACAAAAATTTGACTGACCAATATGTTTAATAGAAAGACCTTTACCATTGCCAATATAAACTTGTTCAGGCCCAAAATAGTCATTCATCTGCCTTAGATTGGAGGCGTCAGAGGTGACATGGTTGGAAGCCCCTGAATCTGGATACCAACTGGAATCAGTGATCGTTTCTGTTGTAGCAGTCAGTGCTTGAGCTGGCTTGATTCCTGGGTCTAGAAATGGATTAAAGACTGTTGCAACATTTGTTGTGGAGGTATGCGAGGGTCTGTGACTATTCTGAAATTGAGAGGGTCCCTGGAAGGAATGGTCAAATCTATAGTAACAATCCAGCACTATATGACCAGTCCGTCCACAGAGTTGACATTGAGGTTTATTTGAGGTCCAAAAACGTCCTGAACCACGACCTCGGCCCCGACCTGGAAAACGACCTCCACGACTATTCTGAAAGCCATTTTGAAAGACATTTGGAGAAGAGGAGTGATGTTGAACATGTCCTCGGCCAAAGTTCGTGCCAAAAGAACTATGAGCATTTTGATTCGAAAAAAATTGCTTTTTGAAACCTTGATTGGATTGTGAAACGAAAGAAGAAGATGAAGCCAAATTGGCTTGTGCAGAGTCAAGGGACTTGTGATTTTTCTCTATTCGAGACTCTTGAGAAAGAAGAAGAGACTCAATTTCCTCAACAACAAAATCATCATTTCTAGCCTCAATCGCAAGAATAAATGTATCATACTCAGAAGACAATCCTTCAAAAATAGCATCTAAATGTTCTTTGTGAGAAAAAGGATGGCCAACAAGACGTAACATACTTACACATTGACGAATCTGCAGAAGATAGTCATTCATAGTCGAAGAATCTTTCCTTATGTTCTTGAGCTTAGTTTTATACTGAGAGATTTTTGCACGGATCTGAGCGGCATAGTAGAGATTGAGAGTATGCCATACCTGAGAGGAGGTTTCGCAATCTACAACCCGAGAAAGAACTGCTTCAGTCATCGAAGATAGAAGCCAGGACACCAACAATTGATCCTGTTGTTCCCAGTCTAAGAAATCTGGATTTATCCGGCCAATCGCCTTATCTTCGGCAGAAAGAAATTTCAAAGGAGATATACTCGATTCTGAAATGAAATCGAGAAGTTTGTGCCCTCGGATCGTCGAAAGAGCCAGTTTCCTCCACGGAAGAAAGTTGGATTGATCCAGCCGAACAGAAATTGGATGATTGAAAGAAATTAGGGCAAATTTGGTCGATGAACTCGAAGTTTCTTCCATGGCGGTTAGAGAATTTTTTTCCTCACCAGAATCGACGTGCTCTGATACCATGTGAGAATAGAGAAAGAATGATTTCTGAAGAATTGGTATTCTGTATTTCTCATTAGTGATTGTACAAACAGTATTAGCTATATATAGCTTGATCAATATCTAACTAATCTAAACTACAACCACTTAGAATCTTATACGTGTATACCAGCTCTAACAAACTCTAACAACATTCTAACTCACTAACTGATTAACTTCCCTAATAAGGATTAGCTGAGAAAAGCTTTATACTTTATAATAATAATTAAGAGTAATCTAACAAATATATTTTAAAAGTGTATGATCAAAATTTTATCTTTCTTAATTTATAATTTTTTTAAATAATTAATTAAATTAATAAAAAAATATTTATCCACTTTTAAAATAAATTCTCCGTTTTTTCAATAATATTTTGACGCTAGTTCATCATCATCATTATCTTCTTCTGGTTGGTTTGTAAGTGGGCCCACCAATTTACTTGTTTACTTATTTATAGTTGGTGGGTCCCTTCTCATTTGTGGCTCTTCGAATTGGCCCTACAAACCCATGTTGCCCGTCCTGATCCTCACATCTTTCCTTTCCTTTTTTTTTTTTAGGGAAAAGATTTTTTTTTTATTATTTTTAATAAGGGAAAGAAAAGGTGATCCTCACATCTCTCTTTAAAATTTTTATTTATAAAATGATTACGAATAATTATTTTATTAAATAATCATTTTAATATATTTCTCTTATTTCTTAAGGAAAAAAACCTACTTTCTGCGGCAGTATTCATTAGAGGAGAATCTTGTGAGTTGGGTAGAAAAATTCGAGTACTAATATTCCTTTTAACCAGCCAAAAAAAGAAAAAAGTACTAACATTACTATATAGTTTTGAAACTCAGAATCAAACAAAAGAAAAAAAAAGTAAATATAATAATATAACATGGTGAATATTATAATTAAAATTCTATCAAATAAGATACGTGTATTTTTATTATATTTCTCTACCTGATTATGTAATTCTCTTTTATTATATTTCAAATTACAGAAAGCACAACAAACAAATATGTGATAATCTGAGGTTGAGACCTAATAAAACGAGTAGGACTGAAATCTCGAACCAAATCAAGACAGATTGATAATGTGGAGAATTCTAGGAGTTGTTCTTTTCTAACAAAATTTAGAAAAAATTTAAACTCAAGTTATAATTTTATTTAAGTTAATGTTCTTTTGTAAAATTTGAGTTTCAAATCGAGTTTTAAATCGAGTTTAGAGCTAAACTTGAATTCAAGTTTTCTCTTCAACTCGAGTTTAAGTTTTCTCTTCAACTCGAGTTCATAAACTCAAACTCAAGTTAATGAACAGTATTTTTTATTTTTAAAAATGTCATAACTTTTTCATTTTAATTCTGATTAAGACATTCACAATAAAAAGACGAATAAAATCTCACTCATTAAGTTTTTATTAAAATAATATCTAAATATAAATTTAAATTTTAACTCATTTAAATATAAACTCAAATAAATTCTTAATTTAAATTATAATTTAAATATATACATTTAAATATAAACTCAAATTATAATTTTAACTCAATTTAAAATCATTCTAATTCAAAAATGTAAAAGAATAACCCCCGGCATCTCACAACATCCTTTGAAACTAAAGAGGAGTGACCGGTCAATTGCACTAATGTTGTTCTTTTTTCTTTTCAGAAAAATTGAAATGGAGATTCCAATACGTCCACATTTGTACAGAGGATATGGTAAATTTTATTATTATATTTGGTTTCAATAATAATAGTTGTTTTGAAAATGGGAGGGCAAGAATAAAGTGGGACTAAGTGGACAAGGGATGGGCCCACAAGTGGCAGAGAGGACAAGAGCATTTTGTCCTTGAAAAAGAGTGCATGAGGTGATGTGTCCATCTTTCACCATGCAAAATTTACACCACCCACGTTCAAAATTCCCATTATATTCCTTAATCCTCCTTTTTTAATTTAATCACTACACTAGTACTACTATTTATATGACTTTCTCGCTCCCCTTTAATCATGGTAATATTGGTAAACTAAACAACAGCAAACGTTTAATTAATAACTAATTATTCATTTTTTCTTGAGGAAAAAAATAAAATGCAGCAAAATATGGATGGAGATTTGAGTGCCATAATACAAAATTACCAATAAGCCCTCCAAGCCTATAAAGGATAGGAAAGAGTACAAAATTTATACAAGTAATAATACTACAACGGCCATTTTTTTTTCTCCTCTCTTCCTCTCGTCGCTTGTCATCGTACGTACCCAACACTGACCTCTCTCTCTCTCTCTCTCTCTCTCTCTCTCTCCGTGAATTCAAGTTAAAATGTGATATTTTTTGATAATTTTTTACCGTAGTAAAAAAAGTTAAATGCGACATTTTTTTAGAATTTTTTACTATAAAAATTTGAAATTAAAAATTTAAATCGGTAAAATGAACGAGACCTACATAATATAATATGCTAGATTCTCATATGCTCCGCCAAATAAACGTCACCATGCAAAGACTAAAACTAAGCGTGTATATATGTGTGTGTGTGGCTTTCTTTTGCATATTTTGCATTCAAGCTAGTTATCGCATGAGCAAGGAAAAAACATACATGCATTTATACATGCGTGTGTGTATATATGTATGTACATGTATATACATATTTTAGGGTTTAGCGTGTATTTATGTGGGTAGAGAGACTTGGGAGTCTCGTAAATTATTGGTGTTTTTGGGTGGTGGTAATGATTAGGGGGTCATATATATTGATCAATAATATTCATGCATCATGGCCAGTGTACTATTTGATTATTTCCATTCTATAAAAGCATACATCAATTCGTCTTCTGCTCCAGAATCTAATATATATTATTGGTGGAGCCTCTCCTATTCCTTTATAGCTTTACCTTTAGTACTATTTGTTATTATTATTATACCACAAATAATATTAATACATATATATATCTCACTACAAATTATAGATATTCATCTCAGTATATCCCAATTGTTTGACTAACTATTAATTTTGCTTTTCCCATTTTAGAATACACAAGTCTTAGCTTACTATGAAGGCGTTTAATATTACTAATACAAATACACACATACAATATACTATAACTTCTCTATATCACATGTTTCTTAATTCCCATGTATAATCCGTATATATTATCAAATTTCTCTGGCAATTGCAAGTGAAAAATATCACAATTAGGAGTATCACTTTCTTGCACACATCACATTATATATATCATATGTACAATTTTCAACTCCAACATCACCAATATTCTTAAATACCCTTCTGGTATTGTGTAATTCTTTTTTTTTTTTTTTTTTTCCCCTTTGGTTTTTTTTTATTTTTTTTTTTTTTTTTTTTTTTTTTTTTACCAGCATCAGATTACATAGAAATTAAATCAGCATATAAAAGCAATATTCTATGATGATTTTATCCTACGACATATTTTTCCTCGACACTCAATAACTTCTATGCTCAGCCTCAATAAGCAAATATCTAACATAAAATAAACGGCATAGAAGGTCAAGATGAATTCCAGATATCACATTTATCATAATCAAGCCTAGAACATCTCATGGTAATTCACTTTTAGTCTTTTAGATAAGAGAAAAAATTAAAAAAAATAAAGGTCAAAACAACTGAAGAGTGCTATCTGATATTCTAAAACAAAAATATAAAACATAAACTATAATTTTTTTTTTCAAAATCTAGAAGTACTTGACTCTATCCATTGTTATAAGCCAAGTTTTTGTTGTCAACTATTATTCATGATTTGCTTATACATGAGTCTCAGGGTAGCTTAAAGCATGCCCAAACCAGAAGAAGCCTCAAAAACTGCATTGTAAGTTTGACCCAACACATTTCAGTACAGTGAGGATATATTTATACCAATTCTATCCCAGATCTTAGGCCCTATCTCTGATCCTGAACCAACCATTATTCCACCTTACTAAGGCTTTCCTCCAGGCAGTTTGCGGCGAAAACGATACTAATTCTACAACAGGCTTTGACAATTATACAGTGTCGATCGCGGATGCCCTCCTCTTGAAGACGGCGAGTTTGTATTCGCTGTAAAAGGACTTTGCTGAAGCACAATGCCAGAGCCACCGCCCCCATTCCACCTGACAGGACTTGCGTTGTTCGCTCGCCTGGAGGATGGGGAAGCATGAAAACCGGTGTTTTGCAGCACCAAAGGTGAGTGATGATCAGGAACGATGG
This sequence comes from Morus notabilis, assembly GCF_000414095.1. NCBI lineage: Eukaryota > Viridiplantae > Streptophyta > Magnoliopsida > Rosales > Moraceae > Morus > Morus notabilis. The sequence continues at coordinate 127,433 of NW_010359270.1, read as the reverse complement.
ATTGGTGATCCTGATCTGACTGACAAGTACCATAGAAAGGAGTTGCATACTTTGGGTCATTATTATAACCCGGAATCACAATCCCCGCCGATGAAGCTACATGGCCCTCCCACCCAAATCCACCTCCCGAGTATTTCGCAACTTCATGACCAGCCAAATCAGCTTCATTTTCAGAGGCGTCATCTATGGTGATGATCTCTTTGGTAGGGTAATTGGCTGCTGCCGGAGAAAGTACATTCTGGTGATGGTGGGGGGGGGCAGGAATGGTTAAAGGACCTCCAATTGGCGATCTGTGCCTAGACTTTTTTGCCGTGGCATTGTTGTTGTGATCTGCTGTGAACTCACAAAGCTCCATAGGCGTTACGAAACCACCACAGCCCCCACCGCGCGTGTGCTGATTAGGATATGAACTCAGCACTCCCTGACAAAACACCTGTGATGATGGCCTCGGAAACGGAGTACTTGTCCTTGTATCTACAACACACTGCCTCTCTGCATCATAATGTGTATTACCATCTTGGCCTAAATTTACTGAACCTTGCTGGAAGTTAGGATGGAATGAATGGTGGTAGACTTGGTTCTGAGAGACCCCGGAAAATGGAGGGAACTGTGAAGTTATTAGATGGTTGAATTGGCCGGGTTGTGGCTGGGACTGCCCATGTGGCATGGATTCATCTTGATCTCTATTCACAACCATCAAATTCTTGCCCATCAACCTCAGTACGGAATTGGAAGAAGACGGGCTGACCGAGTCACCGCGGCCAGAAAATTTCACTCCAGCACTATCCCCAGAGCCCCTCGAAATATTCTCACTGGCAGGGGACTTAATCGTGACAGGAAGAACCACTTTTTCAGGTCTTGGAGAGAACATGTCTGGCGGCCTTGCTTCCGTATTTTTGGGCCTAATAGTGTTGAGATTGCAGCCAGTTTCCTTTTCCACAGGTGGCGAAACAACTGAAGATGAAGCCATTGCACGTCTCTTCAGTAGCGGTGATTCTTGATAGTTTAAGATGACACGCTGAGAAGCTCTCTCCTTCCTTTGGCAACAGCAAGGCTCATTATGATCACTTTTGATGAAGCCGAGAGGTAGCTTATTATTGCCTTTAAGTTTCTCTTTATCAAACACAAGTCTATCCGACGCCTGAGGTAGTAGTACAGCCGCATTTTCTATTGAAGAATCGACACTACCACCTGAGAGGCTCGACCTTATATTGTGATCTCGAACTGTGTGATCAGGTCCTACTACAGATGGTACTGATGGTTCAGAATTCTTGAGATCATATCTGTTGCCTGTGGAATTAGAGACAGTTGATGTAGCAGAAACAGGTGAATCCGACGAATCCCCATCAACGAAATCATGCTGATCCTGAGAAGATTGAACACGGCTTGTGGTTAATGACGAGTTCCCTTGAAAATCTTCTGACCCCATGTCCCTTGGACTTGGTAAGAACGACCCCGGTGGTCCTGGAATAGGTATTGGATCAACATCCGGAAAGGAGCTTCCTTGCCCAACTTCAGAATCCAATTCCTCCATGCCATTTCCCAATTGATCACCATAAAACATCTCTTGTCCACCAACAAAACCCGCTCCACTTGGACCCGTCAGTACTTCAACATCGCATAGAGGCCCCTTATATCGGAGAGGGCTGGAGTGAATCCGGGAATGATTATCAAGTTCAACAGAGTTGTGTGAACTCATAATATGATCCTCCGCAACAACTATTTTAGAAGATGGTTGAGGGACAATCTCATCCATGGAGTGTTGGAAATCTTCACAAACGCGTTCTCCATCATCATCATTTTTGTCCGAAACAGAAGAATGGATGTTATTGACCTCCTTATCCGCATAATATTGAGATAGTAACTGTGAACTCCCTGATACCATAGTTTCCTTTCTTCGAGAGATACCTAAGACTCCTATGTTCCGTCTCATTTCCAATCCATTGCTCCTGCAAAGAGAGGTTTCATCATTGACATCTTCTCTTCCATATCGACTTGCAGCAGCATTGTGATTGAAATCAAATGGTTCATGATCAGCCTCCGAATCCCACGGTAATACCTCGTCATCCATCACTGCTGTTAAATGGGACTGAGACCTTCTAAGGGGGGCTGATGAACAAATATCTTTTCTTGCTGAAGAAATCTTCATGGATTTTGATCTGGAGGCATGGCAGCTTCTGGAGGGTTTTGTACTAATGATAGTAGTAGGCTCCAAATTAGGGGGTTTTGGCATGTGATAATCATTCACAGAGGCTCTTTCTTTTCTCAATTGACGCGCATTTCGCTTCATTGGTGTAAGGGATCTCCTCTCAACAACATTGCCTCTAATCTTGGCCCCAGGTGCTTGCTCCTCCTCCTTGTGACTAGCCTGAGGCTCATCATAAAATATGTTTGAAACTGGATTACTACCTGATAAATCCGCATGCTCTTCCTCGCAATTTTTTGGGCCCGAAGTAGGACTGTGGCCACGTGATTGATCACTCTCAACCCTCGAGTTCTCAGTTGATACATGCCATTTGGGATATTGCACATGCTGGTGGCTAACTTTATTGTTCAACTTCTTTGCAAGACCAGTTCTTTTGGAGCACACCCACTGTCTTAAAGTTCCGGTATTAGAGGGATTATTAATATTTACCTGCTTCTGCGTGTTATACCGCTCCTTCTCGGAGCTCGCTTCAGCTCCATGTTTTTTCCCTTGAACCCCAGAAATCTGTTTTCCAAAACAATTTCATAACCATAAATGGCTTAATGAATGCTGGTATTAAATTTAACAAGTCTAGAACCAAAAAAAAAAGTTTGGAAAGTAGTATTTTTGCACTGTTTAAAGAAAAACTTATGACAACACATGGATTATAGATGACTACAAAATTATACTGCTATAAATATAATGCTTCTCTAGCTTGGAAAATATACTTGGGGTTCATTAACACATGCACTAAATAAAAGAAAAAATGGAACTGAGTCTAACATAAGTTTAACGTCTTATAACATAAAAAGCACTTGATTCTCTCTTCTTGTTTTTAATGGGTGGCCAAAATAAAAATAAAAAATAAAAAATAAAAAATAAAAACAATATATGGCATCAAATCAAAGGGGTATGAGAAAAAATAGCTGGAGAGGAATATGCTTAAATTTTGTAGTGATCTCCGCAGAAGAGTTAGAACTAATGGGTGGAGAACCTTTTTGTTTTTATATTGAAGCCAAACAAATGATGAAGAAAGAAAGTGAATGAGAAGCAAAAGAACAAAATCAAAGTTGAAAGCAAGAATAGATGGCGTACCTGAGAAGAATTACGAGCCTTTGATGAGAGTAATTTCTTGCTTTGAGCAAGCTTAACCTTAAAGTACTTGTTGAATTTCGATGCTCGGCGCTTTTTCTTTCTGGCTGAGAGGAACTTGCTTCCTTTGCCTCCTCCTTTGAAAGGTTTCCTGGGGCGAAGATGCTCTTCTATAACCTTTGAAACTGAAGGAGAATTGTCATTATCGGATTTTGATAGTATCCGAAGTTTGATCCCATGGGCATCGATGTAGACCGCGCCTACATGATCAGCAGTACTAATAGTACGGTGATGATCATGAGGAGGCGGTGCTGGTTGTTTTGATGCCTGATGATCTTCTTCCACCGGTGTCATCTCACTCTCTTCATAAAAAGGAAAGCTCGAAACCGCAGCCCAGTTCGAGCCATTCCTTCTATCAAGATCCTCCAATGTGCAACGCTTTGCCGTGACGTAGATATCCACCATCAGTCTTGTCTTCCTCGGCTTGATTCTATACCTCGTCAGTTTCGAGTCCAAGCTCCACTTGGGAGCTGACGACTCAGTAGAGAGGCACTGATCTATGTGAGCATTCAAGGTGGTGTTCGACGACGACGAGAAGGTCTTACAAACAGGGCAAATCTTGGAGGCCATTGTCTCGGATTGGTTGGTACAATTCGAAGCAATATCTTCCGCGGAGTTCCTATCAGAATTGGAACCGAATTTCACTATCAACCTGCACCTCTTGCCTGAGTTTCGGGGCGCGCTTTGAGTGCTACTCTTGTGTCCGGTGACGGCAACACGAGGTCCAGCGGGCTCGGGTTCAACTTGATCAACCGAGGCCGCTTCTAAAGAAGTACTAGTAGTAGTGGTGGTGGTATCAGTTTGAAGTGGTGAGCTAGTTGACCTGGTAATCACTACTGACTCTTCTATGATCTCTGATTGGTCATAAACACTTGTAGTAGTAGTAGTAGTAGTAGTAGTAGTTGAGGAAGGAAAGCAACTTTCCCCACTAGTCTTACATGAAGCGACTTTCTGAACTAGATGATCATGATCATAAACGGGACTTGTTATTGTGTGAACCGGAGCATCATGGTATTGCTGATCAGCTAACTTCTTGTTAGCGTTGTTGAGTTGATCATCATGAAAATGATTATCATCAGCATCCCCGTCATTAATAATGTTGGGTATGTTTTGATCATCATCATTATTATTATTATTATCAACCGTACGTGATGTGTTGTTGTAAATAAAGGCTTGATTCCTTACTGCATCAAGAGGCTGAAATGGTGGTAACACATCCTTCACGCCATGTTTCAGACAAAACTGCAGATTCTTCAGAGAGAAAGGCCAGTTTCTCTTGATATCTTTGCTTCGAGCAGTGAAAACATAATCTCTGCAACACAATTAATAACAATAACGATAATAAAAATGTTATTATGATCACTAGTTCAAACAAGAAACCATATATATTGAGCATCTTCAGCTATACATATATATATATATATATAATTGTAATAATTAAATTTAGAGACAATTGGGAAGGAAAAAATAAATAAATAAAAAAAGAAGGGTTGGCTAGAAAAGTCTTTTATTTCATGTTAGATGTTAGATATAACAATATAGCTCTAAACTCAAGGTCAAGGAAAGGAAAAAGGAATTTGTATATGGACCATGGGGGAATTAAATAAAAAAGGAAAAGACAGACATATATATATTATGAACAGTGAAGAAACAGCCAAGATATATGCCCCAAGTGAGAAAGAGATTTCTGATCATGATCTAGTGTACTGAGAAAATATCTCCTAGTACAGACTGCCACAACAATTATCACAATTCCCACCACATGATGATCTAGACATGAAATCACAGGCAACCTTTTGGGGACAAGAAGAAGAAGAATAGACAAAGAAACTGATGATTTAGCAATAAAAAATCTAAAACTTTGGACCTCATGGGGATTAATTAACAACATCAAGTGTGAACTATGACACCACAAGAAGAAGATGAGAGTCCCCCAAAAAAGGCTAAAATTGAGTGAGAGATCACAATCACAAGGTTCATGAGTTTAGGCCCCATATTAATTGTTGGTTTAGAGAGAAAGAGAGCAAGGAACAAAATAGCTAGAACAACAACACCACCACCACCACCACCACCACCACCATGGTCTAATTCTGGATCTGCAGCCACAACTAAGTTATTTTAGAAGAGGAGATTGAGAAGCAACAAAGTCAGAATATTTATTAATTTTGGGTTAAAATGGTTAAAAAAGGAAAAATTAGGAAACTAACATGAAATTATTGGAAAGAAGTAGTAGTACTTTGGAAAAACTTTGGAAAAACAAGGAATACCATTATATATATATATATATATAGAAGATAATTATTACCTGATGGAGAATTTGGGAAGAGGAGGAGGCAGATCTAGCTCATGGTTTTTGGTGTTACTAGTAGGATTGATGGTCAGATTTTGATGATCTGGTGATGTTGGTGGAGAGTTTTCAACGGATAACATCTGATGATGAAATGAACAATCTTCTCTTCTTGTGCTGCTGCTGTTTTCCCAACAGTAGTCACAAAAATTACCTGATAATGATAATGATCTGATGATGATGATCCGATTCTTCTTTTTCTTCTATTTCTGCTCCTCCGTCTTATCTTTAACTTAGACTTCAGCATATATATATATATATGTATATATATTGATGTATATATACACAAACAACAACAATCACACAGACTTTTTCTCACTCCCAATAAATTAGACAAGTGATTGAGAACCCCACAAGTACAGCTAGCTAGCGCACTAGCTCAAACAAGTCATGAGATGAAATATTGAAACCGCTTGAATCTTCTTCATCCATGGATGGGCCAAGCTATTTCCTGCAATAGAAAAAAGAAGAATAAGAAAGATGAAATTTTGAGAAACACCCAGAAGAATTAAGACTTCTCTGGAAATGAAAAGCGTTATTTTATGTGATGGGAATGAGTGGATTTAAAGCATCGATCGGCTAGTTGAATCTTGCATAAAACTCACACGGATCAAGCAAAGAACAAAATACCCACAAAGCTAAAAGCAATATTTGTTTGTGTTTATGGAGATTGAAGCTGAAATCATGATATTTTATGTGAGCAAACCCAGAAAAGAAGTGCTCAAGACAGAGACTTGAGGCAACAAAATCCACAACCAGAGACCACAAAAATCAAAATCTTATCTGGGATTTTTGAAAGAGAAAAGAACCCAAAGAAGAGATGCAAAAGAAATCACACATGGAGAGGACGACTGACGAGCAAATCATAAGAGATGCTGATAAGATGAAAAGATCCAAATCGAAACAAGAATACGGTGAGAGAGGAAAAAAAAAGCCCAAATCTTTTTGGTTATTGGTCGTGCAAGTGAACAGTCAAAGAGTAGTGATAGAGCAGAAGAATCTTTTGAACCCAGAAAAAAAAAAATTCAAACTTGATAGTGAAAAATAACAAGGAAGATCATGAAATCACACGAGAATAAACGAATTAGCTGAAAAATCAAAGAAAGAAGACGGAGAAGAAGGAGAAGAAGAAATGGGAAAGTTACCCTTATGAAAAAGAGCAGAGAAATTGTTGCTTGTTTTTATGGAAGAGAAAAGAAAAAAAAAAAAAAAAAAAAAAAAAAAAAAATTTTGTTGCAGAAGAAACAAACCTTTGAAGGGTGTTGAGTATGGAGTTGGAATTGGAATTGGAGATGGAAGAAAAAGAGGGCTTTGATTTTGAAGACTAAATAATAATAATAATAATAAAGAAAAAGAAGAAAGAGGAGGAAAAGTAATAATAAGAGACTATTATATATAATATATATATCTACTATGTATGTATAGTTGTAGTAATAAGAGGAGAGAAGAAATAAAGAGAGAGAGAGCAGCACCACCCACTCATACATCAAAAGGGCATCAGGTTCTCTTCACTCCAAAAAGTAAGTTACTACCATTAATAACCCTACTTAATAATTATAAAATACTTTAATTACCTTATGGCTCTCCTCAACTCTATCTCTATGATGATTATCTGTTAAATGAATGTTACGTTCGTTTATTTTACTAATTTAAATTTAAAATTTAAAATTTTTATAATAAAAATATTTTTAAAAATAATCACGTTTAATTTTTTATTATAATAATAAATTTTTACATAAAATTATATTTTAACTCTGAATTAAAAATTAAAATTAGGAAACTAAACAAACTTATTACGGATGTATGTATGCGTCAATACAAATAAACAAACAAACAAAAGTCTTTCTCACTCCTCATTAAGCTTCTAGAGAGAGAAAGAGAGAGACACAAACAAAACTAGTGTCTACTAGTTTCAAGGGAAAAAAAAAAAACAAAACTAGTGTCTAGTAGTCTAGTCTTTAGGCCGAGGTAGAATTAGGCGTGTCCGTGTGTATTTTTGTGCTTTTTTTTAAATATAATAGACGTGTATATAATTTAACGAAAATCTATTAAAATCACGTTAAAATGAGAGATTATGCAAAACAGATAAGGTTTGATGTAAATTAAATAATTAAACTAACAGATTTTTACTTTTTACGATAGAGATGTTTGTGGCCTTTTTTAATAGATATAATAATGTAAAAAGTAATATTTTTTAATTTAATTTTTGGAACAAAATTGTTCTACTCATTTCATACCCGCAGCTAAATTTAAATTGTATAATCAGATTCTCAAAATAAATGGAGAATCAGGGGAAAAAAATCTGAGAAATAAAAAATATAGAAATGAATAAAGCTGCCCTATCGTATACCTACCCTACGACGCCCTCAAAAAAAATAATAATAATAAATCTGGCATTAGTTTAATGCCTGATTTTTTTGATTTTATCAAATGGAGAGAGAGACTTTTGAGAGAGAGAGAGAGAGAGAGAGAAGAGAGAGAGAGAGAGAGAGAGAGAGAGAGAGGGGTGGTGAATAATAATAATAGTGAATGGTCATGGAGGCTTTTCCTCTAATGTCGGTTTTAGTCTTTTCTCTCTCTACCCACATGTTGCTCCACTACACGACAAAATCTTCCTATTCATAAACACTTATCACCATTCGCCCACTTTCCATATTCAAAACCCAAATGAACCCCAATTACCAAATACCAACCGAAACGTCTCAGTTTGATACTTTGTGTTATATTAAAATATAAATTTAGTATTTTTTAATATTTAAAAAAAATATTTTAATATTTTGAGACAATTTTTTTAAGACAAAATAAAATTCAAATATATAAAAATACTTTTAGAAAAATCTTAAACCTACAATTAAAATTTTTACTTTATATTTGGGACAGATGAAGTTTGGTATTTGGTGACAGGTTTAAGATTTTTAAAATGTTTTTTTTTTATATTTAATAATAAAGTTAATTTATTTTTTTCATATTTCAAAAAATTATCCGAGGTATCAAAAGAATATTTTCTAAAAAGTCGAAGTATCAGTATGAAATTATTAAAAAAAATTGTACTAAATTTATATTTCAATACGATGCACAGGATACTAAAATAAAATTTTTTGAATATAAATATAAATAGTGTACTAAATGTGTATATATCAATATATGTAATATACATAAGAAGTTAAAGGATTTTATAAGAAGAATTTTTTTAGATAGCAGCCGTCATTTTTCATTATCGACAGAGTAACCACATTGTATGTTTCTAAAATTTTAGATTCGATGTGAACAAATTTTTCTCCCTTTTTGTGCTACTATTTCTTTATAAGTGCCCTTCTCTTAAGGCTAGATCCAGTAACAGCGCTATGCTAGCTTTCGGATTCATGACTCTAGAAATGGAACTATGAGATGTGCAGGAGCTCTGATATATATATATATATATATCCCTATGCTTTTCAAGTTATATATATGGTGCTGTTCTCTTTTGAGGGAGTGCAGGCCAAGGTTATAGTTGATGGTAACTACGCGTGGACTCACACGCCGATGTAGGGTGTGTTGACTCCTCATTTCTCTGCAATTTCTAATCTCTTTGGTGGCATGGGTCAATTTGTCTTCTGTGGTTCTTCTCGTGTTGTTAGGGTTTTGTTTTCATTTTATAGTAGATGATGTGTTGAATAATAATGATGTTGTTTACGCCTTGTATGTTCTATGTTTTAGTTTTTTTTTTTTTTTTTTCAATACTGTATAAATAGAGGTGGTCTTCCCAACTTTTAAGTTTACTTGTGGTCTACCATATATGTGTCATGGTAGTGTTTTTGTCATGTTGGACTCATATTTATGTGGAGTTGGTGGTCATCTTAGTGCTACAAGTCACTTGTTCTCGATCGATCGAATGGCTCCATCAATTGTGGAGATCTTGTCAAAATTAGCTTTATGTGTGCTTGGTGTGCCAAGAAAATTTTCTGTTGTCATCTCCATATGTATGTCCTTCTTCCCGAATCTCATCAAATTTTACGAATAGATTTGATTTCAGTTAAGAGTTTTGTCTCGTATACCACGAGGTTAGTCATATTGATGTTTGTGTGTTTTATGTAATTGAATACAATTCCTCTTTTCTTTTTTCTTTTTTTCTTTTTTTTTAAAGTTACCATCTGATTTAAATATCACATTAAAAGATGCACAAAATTAACATAATCTAACATATCTCACGATTGAAAATAGTCTAATTGATAATATATTTTTTCATACCCTACCAAAACTTGATAGAAAAAAATACAATATGAGTATTGTGGAGTTTTGATTGTTAGTGTATGTTAGACAAATTTAACTAAATCTTACGAGGATTGGTATTCTAAATACAACAACAATGCCCTTAAAAAAAGGCTCTATCCAAATAACAAGAGAGTGCTTTTTTTTTTTTTTTCAACGTACCAAATATTCTCCTAAAAGAATTTGCCCTTCCATTTTGGTTATAATTCCATACTAAATTAATTTTTTTTAACACTAATATGTTGCCTACAACTTATAAACTACGCTGTCCTCCTGATCTATTATTATTATTGATTATTGATCACTTCAACAATGAGTTTAACTACTACTTACTATACGAGATTCCAAATCCAAATGGTAAATAGTGATTTTCCAATTCTCTATCCTATTATATTATTCATTCCCCATTCTGATTATTATGACTTGTTGACTGTTTATCTTAGTTTTTATGATAATGTTCCCTACTTTTTGTCTTTTTGACCCTGACCTATCACTTACCTTCGCTCCCAATCCCTCATCTTTAAATTTATGTCATACATGTACATGTGTATCTCGTGAACCTCTAAATTTGTAATATAAATTAAATTTAAACAAGCACATATACATTCAGTTTGTTGAATCATTTCATACATAGATGTTAAAGGTCTGTTTGTTTCATGCGTTTAAACTCATAATTTTAATTTTATTATAGTATTTTTCTCTCATAAAAAATTTAAAATTTAAATGTTAAAATAAAAAATTATTAGTTTAAATGCATAAAATAAAGGGGCCCTATATTTTTAACAGGATTAGTTCTTTTGTTAGTTTATAGAGCACGTACATATTTAGTTTATTGACTAACGGTCAAAAATAATTTTAATATGATTATGTTAACGGTAGAAATTTAAGCTTGACGAAAAAGGAAAAACAATTGTTTAGAAAAAAAAAAAAAAAAGACTATATCTGCGCTGCTAAACTCAGAAGCGAAGTAATGAAGAATTAATTATCTCACAAGGAAAATAATTAAGAATTCCTTCAAATATATATTAATCAAAAACATATTTCTCACGGACTCACCAATAGATTACAAAATAATGTGATAATTCTCTATAAGCTAGCTGCTCAAACTTTCATAATTAATCTCTCTTATAGATGCAAATCCAAGAAAACAATGGTGTTTGTCCATTTTTTAAAGCTTGATTCTATAGCTCAATTCAATGGACTTGATATTTATAACACATGCCAATTAATCAACAATAAATTTAAATTATTTGTGAATAATAAGGTGCAGCAAGACAAACCTTCCTAGAAAATAATAATAATAACAATAATAATAATAATAATAACAATAATAATAATAATAATAATAATAATAATAATAATAATAATAATATAATAATAATAATAATAATAATAATAATAATAAAAGGCTTACTGCCTCATGCTTTTTGTTTGTGTTAAATTTTAAAGCCTAATTATTACCTTAATGATTATTGCTTTATGTAGAGGAATTCACGTTGGTAAGTTCTCGTGGGGATTTCATACTTGTAAAATTCAGTGGCCTTAAATTCATTACAAAAGGGATATTGTTTTATGGGTTATCGGAGACTGAAAGATCTATGTATGGAGTTAATTATTGCAATAGTTGTCGCAACAAATCCTAGAACACTATTAATTAATTAAGTTAGAGAGTAAGAATTAATTAGTCCCATTAATAATTTACTGAAAGTAGTAAATAAATGACGTAGATAATTTTTTTTTACTACTTTAAAAGCAGTAAACAAATGAGCCCTTAATGATTACAAACACAAATCGAATTTATACAAATAAAAACTCTCTCTTTAAATCAACTGATGGTTTTGTTCAGCGAGTATCACGTGTCTTTAATGTTTGCAGTGTTAAACTCCTTTCAATTCGCGGCGTCTCGAAGACACTAAATTTTTCTCCTAAAGAACATCAGTTCTTGTTCCAAAAAAAAACACAATAAAGAGGTCTCGACCGCTTAAGGATTTAGACAGATAAAGTAATTTTTTTGTGTGTAAAGGCACATCCAGTCACGTATAAGCTTATGTTTTCTTTAAGATAAAACTTGTGCTTTTTAATTTTTGAAGTTAATTCAAGGAAATTTTTTCTAAATTAAATACACGAATTCAATTTATCAAAAATTCTTGGATAAACTTAATTTCAGAAACCATTTTGAAAAAGATTTAAAATCCAAGAGATAATCTTTAAACCCATTTAAAAACAAATCTTCTATATCATAGAACCTTACTTTTTTTCTAAGATCTTAAAGTTCTTGTCCTTATCTTTTTTCTGAAATCGAATATAAATCTGTCAAGTTTCCACACATTATCTCCTTGTCAATTTTTTAATCGACCCAATCTTAAATTTTAGAAGATAAACAATGACTTGGGTGTTGCCATAAGATGTTCAACACTAAAATACCTGACAGATCAGAAGTTTTCAGAAAACGTGAAGAGTAATAATGAGGTGTGTAGGCTCCGTTCACTTCGCTGATTCGAGTTTAGAATTTGAGTTTTTCTACAGTAAAAAGCTCTCACAAACAATCACATCTAACTTTTTTACTACAGTAAAAAGCTCTCACATAAAATCACATCTCAACTCGAATTCGAAACTCGAATCAACGAAGTGAACGAAGTTTGTTCTTATAAACTTCATTATTATGAGTTATTGTAGCAATAGAAAGAAGATGTCATCTCACATTAAGGCATCGTTCATTTCACCCACTTGAATTTAAGTTCTCAGAAAATATCACATTTAACTTTTTCTGTCACAGTAAAAAGCTCTCAGAAAATGTCACATCTCAACTCGAATTAAAAACTCGAATCCGCAAAGTAAACGAGGCCTAAGGTTAACATCTATAAATTTATGCGATTTATTGTTATCAATAATATCGAAGTGGTGCCTCTAAATTCTTAACAATTTGAACTTTGAATTGGTTAAAAGTCTAAAATAAGCTTGAGACCAAAGGGAGAGAAAATTCAGATTCATTTCGCAACACCTTAGTGTGCTATCTCTTTCAAATAAAGTATTACGCATATACGTAATTAGAGTGAGTATTTTTGTGTTATTTGGAAGTTGCCTATCTTTTTCCACGTATTCTTTAAGCACTTTCTTATTTTGCCTTCCTTTAACAGAGTCCAGAGACTGATGTCTACTCTAACTTTTACTTTTTCTTTTAAAATTGTGTTTTTTTTTCCTCCAAAAAAACCAAAAGGTAGATTTTTTTTTCCTCCTCACAGTTAAATGCTTTTTCAAAAGGTAGCTAAGAAAATCAATTTCTATTTTTCAGTTTTAGAGGCGATAAGCAAAAACTGGTCACTTCTCTAAATATTCGTTTTTTTTTTTTTTTAAGGGACTAAATATTCGTTTAAACAAACAAACAAACAAACGAATATATATAGAATTCAATATTCTATGGGACTCAGAATCGTCCAAACATATTTTTCAAACAAGAATATACATATGGGAATGAAAATAATCCTTTATAAAAGTAACCTCATTTTGTCTAAGATTTATCGAGAAAACGGTGACGTTTATACAATCAAATTGATCTAAGGGGAAGAAAGAAGATTGATGACATTTATAGATGAAATTGACAGATGGAGCACATTCAAGGCTTTGATGCCAAATGCAACGATTGATACGGCCAAAATGATTCACCCTTGTTAATTTTTGAGCCTATAAATATTAAATAAGACCCCAAATAATTATAAAATAGTTATCTAAAAATTATTGTTCGACTCTATATTTGACATATACAATTATAATCAAATACGAGAACTCTTTACATTTTTATCAATTTTTGGTTAAAATATCAAATATGGATGAGTTTTTTTTGATAGTTGCCACTAAATATTAAAATTGATAACGGGGTGTGATAAGAATTTAATTTTATTAATTGTCATTAAATTTTTTTAGACAACTATTTAATTTATTATAACTATTAGATTAATATCTTACGGATAAAATAATGATATTCATTAATGTGTAAATATTGAAGTAAAAATTATAATCAAATATTGAAGTATTTGTGTGTGTATACGATGCGTTTATGGATTAGATAAATCCGGAATTTATAATAATGAAATGCGAATAATTATTCCTTCATAATTAACGACTTTCTCTCTGTAATTCCAAGAGGGGCCTGCATGACTAGGGTTTGCCAACCGTTGAAACTGGGGGGGTTATGTTTTGTCCATTTATTTAGAAGAAAATGAGATGAGATGAAATTGCAGTCTTTTGATTGCTCTTTTTGATTTTTTAATTTAATTCTTTGTATACTTTTTGTCATTTAGGTCAGTACGCTATCTCGAGAGAAGAAATTAGATTATTTTTAACATTAATAATTTTCAACAAACATATAATTCCTTTATAGGGGTGCGAAAACTACACATGTCATCATCAAGTTTTGTTTATTTTGCGTACACTCTAATTCTGATATTGTTTTGACCTAATTGGACGATGCAAAATTTTGTTGTGTGGAATCTTTGGGGATGAAAGAATTGTTGTGCCATATCTTTATGCAATTTCGTTAAATTTTGTATTTTTAAAGTATTTGTATGATTTTATGTAATATTACGATCCATAATTACCCAATAATTCATAATTCATGCATGTATGTGATGACAAGAACACGTGCCCTAAATCCTTGACCATTATTTTTCCATCTCATATTTCAAACCCTCAAGAAGCAAAAGGCAACAAAAATGAACTATTATAATCATCACTATTAATTGAGTATCACCTCAATAAGGCTAATTAAAATCACTTAAATAAAAGAAAAGGTAAAGTTGAGAAAATGGTTTTGGCATACGTAATTATATGAGAAAGTCGTTGTCAATGGGGTGGGCTTTGGTTAAATGTAATCGAGAAAATTGTAACATTTTGTTGTGATAAGCTACCTCTTAATAATAATATGTTAAATTATAGATAATAATATGTTAAATTATAGATAATAATATGTTAAATTTTAAATAGTAATATGTCAAATTACGTCCGCCGCCGGTGATATTTGTCAAATTATTAATAATAATCTGTCAAATTACTTACTCTAAAAGGAAAAAATTCAATAGGTTAATGTTGAGACTAAAAAAATCCTTAGTGGTACCATTTTAAGAGATATTTGTCAAAATTTCCCAACGTAATAAAAAGAATAAATTTGGTGTTGTATATAGTTCCCTTTTGGAGAAGAAAATTGCTTTGATAAGCCAAAGAAATTGCAAACTCTCCATATAAATTCTCACTCTCCTTTGATAATGACATCCACTCTGTCCTTCTCTTGTTCCGATCTTTTGTTTTTCTTACTTTTTTCTCTCCTTAGGCGTGTTTGATTGGAGAGAAAAATGGGGACAGAGAGATCAGCAAGATTATAATCTAGGTGAGATAAATAGAAAGTCATAATAGTGTTAACTAGTTAGAAGCATATGTTAAAAAGATTATAATCAAGCATCTATTAACTAGTTAGAAAGATTATAATCAAGATTATAAACTCTTAATAGTGTTAACTAGTTAGAAGCATATGTTACACATGTACATATTTAGTTCAATTAATTTCTTGCATAAATAAACAATTTTCTGAAAGTTTTGTTAGAAAAAAAAATCTAGTACAATGGACTGAAATGAACATTTTCAATCAAAATGTATTTTCGGTTCAATATAATATGTGTATAAATGTGTAGAACAAATTTAAGTAATAAGATTTTATAGTGGGCAAATTAGATAGAAAATTATTTAGAAAGTACATACAAGGAATTGATAGTTGAGAGTGCTGTAAAAAAAATATTTATGTAGAGACACTTTGAAGTAAATAATACTTTAATAAAGGTAAATTAGAGAAAGAATATTTATAAGATAACAATCGGGATAGTTTTGTGAAAAAGATTCTTAAATAAGAATACATTTAAGAATAGTTATTTTAATGGGTCATTTATAAAAAGTTGTCTTATTTGAGATCACTTTTAGTATGATAAATACTACATGAAATTAGATTTGCTAGATACATATTTAAATTTTTTATAATTAAGAGACAAGTATGGAAAAATAATTGAAGAACTATATGCATCTAAAAGGAAAAAAATAAAAATAAAACTTTAGGAATTAAGGGGGGCATATGCCCTCCCGGGCCCCACCTCCCTCCGTCCTTGCTCATTATCAGTACCAGTGATGATCAACATTATTGCTGGTTTTTATTATTATTATTATTTTTTTTTTTAACTGATTAGAGATTGGAACGTAACATTATGTGAGACCTTATGATGATTAAAGAGGGTGACATATATTAATGTTGTACTTTTCTAAAAATCACTTCCCTTGTTTGGTACGTAGAGATACAAGGAAGAGAAAGAAAAATTATTTGTATATATAATTACCATTTTGTTTCCTTAATTGGTTTGATTTCCTTTGATAATAAGTGGACAAGCTTTATTGTGAAACCCCTCTATATCAGGACATAGGAGGGACAAAGATTAGGGTTTTCATAAAGAATTTTGAATGATCTATCCAATCCATTACCTTCTCTAATCCTTCGTATCAAACTCATAGGTTATAAAATTTTTGGGATTAATCGTGTAAATGGTCTTTAAGATTCCATTTTGATCCATGATTTTTAAAACCTCAATTGTGGGACCTTTAAAAATTGGATACCAAAGTAAAATTAAGAGTAAATCTTAAGAATCATTTATAGAATTAACCCCTTTTTTTTGTTCATATCCTCGCCTCTATTCCTCCTACTTTTTCCTTCCACAACACAAACTAGTAAGTTCTATTGATTAACCGACACCTATTTTTCTTTAAACCTTTCATAAACTATGTATATATGTCGTTTAGTAGTTGAAAAAGATAAGTTGGCGGGTTTTTTTTCTTTGCCAGGGAAAAAGCATATTATTATTATTATTATCGTTAGTAATAACAAAATATATCACTCTTGAGAGAAGTGTAGAGTGTGGAATGGAAGACATTAACAAGTGTAATTTTTTATTAACTTGGCCACAAAAGCCACATCTCCTGCCGCAAAAATTAGGGTTGATCACTTTACATGTATATTATCATCTTAATCTAAAGCAGCCAGAGAAAAAAGGAAAAAGCAAAAATACTTCTTTTATCACTTGATTGGTGAAAATATCATGATATGCATTGGGTTTACTATCCGTTCCTTGACTATTAAGCAGACAACATTTTATAATTACTCTCGTTTTTTAGTGTTAATCATTAAGCAATACTAGACAGAATAATTCATTAATAGTCGAAGAAAAGAATTAAAGGACAAACAACAAATTGGAAATTCTTCAAACAAATGGCTTTTTTTTTTTTTTTTTTTTTTTTTTTTTTTTTTTTTTTTTTTTTTTTTTACGGATACCCCCACAATTTTACCTCTAAATTTTGAAATTCATTGCAATTTGGCCCAAATTGAATCGAAGTTAAAATTTTAAATGGTTTCTTTTACGTTAACATTTAATGAGGCTAATTTTAGTCTTTTTGTATCGAATTGGTCCCCATATGCACGTGGAAGAAACCATTTAAAATTTTAACTTCGTTTTCAATTTGGGCCAAATTGCAACAAATTTCAAAATTTAAGGGATAAATTGTCAAGATTAAAAGTTGAGAGACCAATTTACTAAATGCATAAAGTTGAGCGTTGTCCATACAAAAAGCCTAAAAAAGTATATGATTTCTTATGGTTTTGTGTAGACGTATTATTTATATAATTCTAAATAATTAGATGTCATTATGACATTTTATTTTCTTGTTATTCATTGAAGGTCAATTTATTTTTTAATAAAGTGACATAAATAATATTTTTTATCATGTTATTTCTGATTTTTTCCTAACTTATCCATAAAGTAGCTGTATAAATCGTGAGAGTTGTATTAGTTTTAATTAGGGTTTCATATTATAAAATGGTTGTTACTAAATTTATCCTCTACTATCAGAAGAAACACTCTACCGTAAAGGAAAAGAAAAGAAAAAAAAAAAAGAAGCTCTTAACAATATAAAAATATAATCATCAAAATAAAATATCATGGTGAGCTTGTGATCACAAATTTAATTGTTGAAATACTTAATTAAGGGTATTAAATGTGAAGAGTTGTTTTTTTTTATCAGTCCAATACTCAATTTAAAATACTTGAACCACACCTTCAATACCTTTTCTAAGTAAGATATGCGGTCGTTTCCTCTAGACTTTTTACTATAAAAAATATAATAACAAATCAATATTAACCTTATATATATATATATATATGTATATATATTTTCCTTTAGAGAAAGAAAAGGGAGACACAATGGACGAGTAACCGACCTAAGTGGGGACCACATAAGAAAGGATACATGTAATATGAGCAACCCTACAGGCTGTGGCACAAGTTGTATTGTGCTTGGTTGTCTTTAACCTTAAATTCAGCTCACCCGTCTCTTTCTTTCTCTTCTTCCCATTCCCATTTCCCTTTCTTTTTTCTCTTATAATCTTCTTTATGCATTTTTATTTTTATTTTTTTACTTTTTTGAATTTTAAAATGTCCACGGTTTGACCAAAGCACCATACCACCATTTAGATGTATTGTGTATAGTATAGGCATATAGCAACTTGTATAAACTTTGTTTCTATAATTTTCTATGCATGTTACATGACCTACCTGGTTATGGCTAATTCTTCCACTGCGGATACCATGAAAATCCTTTAGCGTTATTATTTTAGAAGTTTCTCGGGTAGGATTTTCAAGCGATAGATCAATTTCTAACCATTAGATCTCATCAAAACCATATCAAATTGAAAAAGTATGCAGAACAAACAGTTTTTAATACAGATCTAATGGTTAAAAATTGAAACTTTTCAGTAGTTTAATTTTTCACAACCTACCGGAGAAACTCCTTATATATGTATATGTATTTTGAACTTAGATAAGGAGAATTAACGTTTAGAAACACACAAACAGGGATACATTATAATAGAAAGACGGTAAGAATATAATAGTTAACTGAAGTAGGGAAAAAAAAAAACAGATTTTGTGTTGAATGTTGAAAACACTTGAAAATTCATTGAGCAACTCTAAAAGATCTTGGGTATTTTCTCCAGATTTCTTTCAAAAAATTGTGGACGCGAATTTTAGGGAATGGTTGAGTTGGGCCTAATAAGATTCTTACAAGGATAGTGCACAATGAGGGAGAGTAGACAACATTGAGCCGCCAAGCCCAACCATACCTAGTATTTTCCTTTTTTTTTCAAGCTAAAATTTCTAGGGTGATTTATACATATAGTAAAATTTTAATATCAGAGTTTAGATTTAGCAAAATTTTAAAATATTACAAGAAAAGTAAAATTTTAAATAATTTTTATGTCATTAAAATAATGACTATATCATTATATAGTATAAAATATGATATTATTATGATAATTATTGTGTCATTTTTGTGTCATTTATAATATTCTAAAAATTTTATTAAATTTCAACTCATGGTACTAAATTTTACCATTTAGTTAGTGTAATTATCAGAATTTTCTATCCACGATTGAGCACTCTAAATTCTAACCATTCACTACACATGTACAAGTAAAAAGAATTATCTACCACATAACAAATAAGAAAAGTGAAAGTACTATGTTGATTGTTGCAATTTTTATTGAATGACACATATTACATTATTAAGTTTCGTCGATACTTTTATTACCTGTCACAAATCCTTAATAGGGTTCACAATTATGAGTCTATGGTCATGGCTATCCAAATATTCAAACTGCTTTCTCTTAAAAAAAGAAAAAAAAAAAAAAAAAAAACGAAACATTTCTCATTGCAAAATGAAATCCTAATCCCAATTTCCTTATTTATCTTTGGAAACTGCAATTTCTCTAAGTTGCAGCCAAAAGTATAAACAACCAATTATACTAATATGGCCAAGGATCAATTCAAAGCAGCCAATCTAGGATCTCAAGACAATTATATTAGATATCTCATATTTTCGGAACAAATTAACATGTAATAATTAAAAAAAAGCACATGCATGAAGATCGTCCATGCACGAGAAGTAGACAAGTTTATAAGAACAAAATAGTACTACTTGTAGATTAAACATACTTAATGGTATTTCTCCCAAAGAAGTATATAATATTAAATCATCATAATATTAATTATTGGCAAGAGCTACCTAAAACAATATTTAAAGTAAAAAATAGAAGGAAACATTAATGCATGATTAAGCTTCAATTCTCGAGTCAAACAACCATGCAGCAGGGGGGGAAAAAAATGAATTGTTTTGTCAACTTTATCTTAACAAGAAGCACTTCACGCTCATTATTAGAGAGTTCCACACTTTCTCTACGTTTCCTGGACTTTTTTTCGCTGAATAAACTTCTTTATTGAAAACGCCAAAAGGCCGACTCATGGTGGCCACAGAGAGAACTACCTTCTCAAGATATTAAAAGAACATCTGCTACCTTCGTCTAGGATTCCGCCTCAAGGCATAATTTGCGCTTTTTCATGCGCAAATTCAAAACAAATCGAGACTCGATAATCGACAGTAGGAGTAGGTACCATGGTGTCCTAGTTTATCCAGGCTGCGTCGTCCAATAGTGATTCCTCAACATCCGAGCTCCTACAATGCTCCTGAAACCTGTCAAAATTAAAACTGAGAACAAAATATCCTCGAAAGCTAGCAAGCAGAGACACCTCTAAATAGCAGGCCATTCCTAATTCTACTTCCAAATCTCTTATAAACACATAGCGCCCCAGAGAATGAAGTACTCCTTCGACTCAACACCCAAAGGCAGAGAAAGGAGCCATTCAACCAATTCTGATGTGGATTTAAAAGTTGAAAGCGAATCGACCTAACCAACGAGACCCTGCTAAATAGTGGAAAAGAAAATGACAGAGAACTTAAAATATTCAACATTCTCACTGAATTTTATGTAATTAGCTCTATCTATAGAGCTAATTAGTTAAAACATCACATATTACAAACACACACACTAATCACTAAAGCTCTTCATAGAGAGCTTATTTTAAACATCGTAAATACATTTCAAATCATTCCTTATGCGAACTATATCATGTTAATAATAGTCAGTTAAACCGACAAATATTAACCATTGTACTCTTGGAGATTTGAATTTAACTCGTCCATATTACAATATTATATTGGTGATCTTATCCTAAAGTGATAAGTGAAAGCCAATGGCATCCAAGAGTTCACCGGTTCCTTGAATTCCAGTGTAGGATCCATCGTCTCAATCACTACCACCGGGCCCTCCCCATGGTCCCACAACTATTGTTTGACTTTTTCCACTGGTCTGTGTGTTCGTGCTTGTGCCCGCCTACAATATATATATATATATATATATATTGAAATTTTACAATATTGCATTAGATGTGCTCAGTCTTCAACCTTTTTATACATATGTAATTTCAGTTTTATAAGAAACTGTCAAACATCTAACATATATAACACGTTCTTAAATTCGTTCATGGTTTTAGAAAATGGATCATGCAAGTAAAAGAAGCATCTGAACCTTTTTCGATCATACATCTTTTTTTTGTTCTTTTTTTTTTTTAACAAAAAAATGAAAACTTAGAATACTTTTTTAATTACTGGTTGTTTGTAATCGAAAACTAACAAGTAACTTTGGACTAATTGATAAAGAGACAAATGGAAAATGATAAAACTAAGAAAAGAAAGTTCAAGTAGAACGGTCGTGATTTGAAGACTCGGTTTTTCAGTGTGTGCGTGTCTTTTTCAGACACATAAAACTTAAAATACTTTTTAAATTACTGATCGTTTGAAATGGAACTGGGACATTCTTTGGTACGTCAACATACAAGTGGGTTAAGTTTTATGTCTGTCAAATCTACATAAAATCACGTAAAAGTAAAAAAATATGTAGATCTAACGGTTAAAAAAACATGACCTACTGATATGTTAAGCGTGTTAGACAATCTCCCAAACTATGTACCCCGACCAGCTTGTTGAAACAAATGAAAAATGATTATAAACAAAAAAAGAAGGTTCAAGTAGCACGAAAATATAGTCCACTTGAGAGGATCATAATACGGAAAAACCTTAGCAAAAGCGTATATATGTGTATATATGTTTATATGTATATATATATATATATGCATATATCTTGTATGAATAATAACACACTCATTTTTATATCTCGAGACTAGAGACTAGAGGACCTCACCATTGAATGCGCTTTCGGAATATGAGAATTGAGAAGGGTGTGAGTTTGGTTGGCTGGATAATTAGCTCAATTTATAGAGATTGCAAAAGCTATGCAAGTTATTTTGGAATTTTGTGCTTGTTTTGGCAGCACGAGAAAAATGTTTAATTGTTTGTAGGTAGATATTAGACTTGAAAATGAGCACAATTGGAATATCTTATAATATAATTCCGTTTTTTTTTTGTTGGGTTTTATGGATTATTTTAATCTATGATAGTCTTTTTTTTTTTTTTTTTCAGGGAACTATTATTATCAATTTTTTTTTTCAAAATAACCAATCAATAGAAGTTCGTATTTATCTTATAAGGAATAGTACGCGGCAGAAGACAATGAGGGCAACAAAGTCCGTTTAGTTCATGGATTAGAACCATGTGATTAGAATAATTTTTGATTTACATGTATTTTTTGTGAGAGAAAATACTGTAGCGAACCACGAATCATGATTCGAATCAGAGAACGAATCCCTCTACCAAACATCAAGGGTTATGTTTAACATGTGAGCAAAGAAGACAAAATATGAAATGGAAGTCTATATTTTATTTTATTTTATTTGTTTCTGAAGATGGTAGAAGTTTGTTTGGTAAGAAGTATTTGAACATTTTTCTCGTGGTTGGTAATCTATACCTTTCACATTTTTATCTGTAATTCCACTATTATATCTCAAAAAATCTAATCCGTATCAAACAGTTTTAAAATTTGTTATTTATTTAATTTAAAAATATACTATTTATTACATTCTCTCTTATTATTTTAATCATTGAATTAATTTTTTAACATCTGATCTATTTATGAGTATCCACATTATATAATCGATTCTTTTTTCAACCTTTCTTTTACAAGTTTCCAAACAAAAAAATATATATATGTTATTTGTTTTCTCAACCTTCTTTTACAATATTTTTTTTAGGTCACGTTTAAAATCTTAAAATGTGATATTTTAAAAAACTCCATGAGTAATTCCGGCCATTGGTTGCAACAGAGGATTGTGAATTAAATTCCGGCCATCGATTGCAACAGAGAATTGTGAACATTTAAGGCCCCATTAATTTCGTCGATTTGAGTTTAAAATTTGAGTTTTGTTACAATAAAAAACTCTCATAAATAATCACATTTAATTTTTTTATTACAGTAAAAAATTCTCACATAACGTTACATTTTAATTCAAATTAAAAATTTAAATCAACGAACTAAACAAAAATATATAAAAAATTACTTTCATCATCAATAACAAATCTTCTCTGAAACATAACTCCTCATGCAGACACATAAACCCTCTCTCTGAACTTCCGTACTCCGTATATATTCCTTGAAGCTTACTTTTCAGAGGCGTTCAATACAATATCACAAAACGAAACAAAAATAAAAAAATAATAATAATAATAATAATCTCTGTAAGATGCATGTAGTTCCACCAAGATGAACAAAACAAAAGGCCCATTGCTTGAAACCGAAAGGAAAGAAAAAGAAAAGAGCAAATATTTTCCTCCTCCGAAAAATGTGGAAACACATATTGGGCCTAACAAGATTTATGACAAAGATAGTTCTTTGATTCATTATAAGTCCAAATATGGAACTGCCAAAAAAGAAAGAGAGTTAAAAGTCTATGGCCATGGCTATCCAAATATTCAAACTGCTCTATGAAATGAAAACATATTTCATTGCCAAATAAAATCCTAAACCCAATTTCCTTGTGGATCAAAGCACTTTTCCCACATAAACAAATATAAAAATGAAAAAGGAGCTTCAAAGACAAGCTTACTTGTGAGATCATCAAATAGTTGTACAAACACACATAGCAGCACAATAAACACATGCAAAATCTCATTGAAACTATAAACATAAATGCTCTATGGCATTTCTTTCAAGGACAAGGAAGTTAGGAAGTTCATATGCAAACATAGATCACCCTTCGCGATTTGCTTGTTGCAAGTTCGATCCCGCATTGTATAATAAAAAATAAAAATAAAAAAATAAAAAAAAAACATAAGCTTACTCAACTGTAAACTCAATACAGATTACTGAACGCAAAGTGCATTTCCTACAAAACTAAAAAATATTACCCCTCAGGTACCTGAGCTAAGTTTGTTAACATTATTTGGAAAGTCAGGGCTGGTGAGGAAAAACAGTCGAGACACGGATTTCTTATTAATACATCCTAATACATGCGATTATCAATTTTCCATCGAACAATGAGGCGCAACAGTGGAATCTCCGAAGGGAGAAAAGAAAAAGATGAAAGTAATATTCAATATCTCTAAACCTCTGCCCAAAGGAGACATTTTCTTGCAGCCTCTATAAGCAGAATGTGGAATTGACAAGAAAAGCAATTTTTTGCTATTGGAATAGAAACGTTTGCAACAGAATCGCCAATGATGTAAATAATAAGCATACCAAATTATACATCCGAGACATTTATATTATCATCTGAGTCAAAAGGGCTTTTCATACTCCTGTGCTGGTGGCTGCTCCCAGGGCCTCAAGAAGGCTACACATAGTTTACAAAGCAGTTAGGATAAACAAAATGGCTGGAAAAGGATTAAAGAAAACAAGGAGAAGTATCATAAAATAGTGACAGTTAAAAACTACAAACCGGTTCTTCTTGCAGCAATGTTCCTAAATTTTGGCAAATGCATGGCAGAAAATTGGAGATAGAAAACTAATGCCAGCCTTTTATCTTTATTATTACTTGTTGTCGCTAAGCAGCTTATGAAAAACTTCTCATTTAAGAAAAAGGTAAACTAATCGATCAACCTATTTTATCTTCACAATCTAGGATCTCAAGAAAATTAGATGTGTCGTATTTTGTGGAACAAAACATGTGATAACAAAAAGCACATGCAGCCAGATCAATGATCATCTACAGAAACTCGAGAATTTTATACAAATAAACAAATACTACTAGATTAAAGAGATGGCATACTTAATGGTATTTCTCCCAGAGACATGTATATCGAATCGTCATCGGCAAGAGCCCCCTGAAACCATTAAGTGAAATGGAAACATTAGTGCATAATTAAGCTTTAATGCTCCAGTCAAACAACATAAGATCAACTTAGAAAAGAGACAATTATGCAACAAGCATGTGTAAACAGAGTCATCTACGTAATTAGGACAGCCTTAATATGCACCAAAACTAGACTGCATCACCATCAAACATGCAGATGCTTAAATTAGTCAGTTGTGGTACCTCTCCATTATGAAGACCGATATCGTTATGCAAGGGATTGATGTTCTCAGGTACAGAAGAACAATTTGGGAAATCGTTTCCGAGCAACTCCGAGATCATAAGCCCATAACCATCTTGGACATCAGGTATATCACCGGTGTTCTGTGCATGGTTAGGGAAGCCCTCCAGATCAGTGTACACTGTCTCTGTCCTGTACATTTGAACAACATATTTTTAACAGCAAGAAAAGGCATGGCAAGGAAACAAAGGTATGTCGAATAAATTGTAATTGCATGTCATTGGAAAGGAAGAAAGAAATAAAAGAAACTGGATCATTGATTCCCTTTCTGGTTTTAATTTACTATAGGGGGAGCGAAATTGGACCAACCCAATTCTCTCTAGTGTTTACTAACTTTTGGAAGTAAAATTGGAACAACCCAATTCCTATTCTTGTGTTTACTAACTTTAGGAATAGGAATCCTAATAGCTTGGGCATATATTACCAGGTAATTTTATGGTTCTTCCCAGTACGAGGGGTGACCTGAAGATTGACTTTCTATTCCTCATATCCGACATTATCTGGGCTCTATCTCTGGCTTTATACATATATACATAAATAGGTAGGAAAGGAAAAACACTCTCCCTTTTCCTTTTCCCTTCATGATACCTAAAACTACATTTGTCAAGCATAGTTAAAACTTAGTAACAATGTTATTGGAAGATTAAACTACAACATCAAAATCATATTGCTGATAAGAGAAACTCACTTTCTATCTTCAATGACCATGTCCTTCTCCTCTTGTGCACAATCATTTTCCAAGTCTATAACTTCAATCTCCTTGGCATCAATTGGTCTTCTACTGGTCTCCCCAGCTGGATTAGTGGAGTTACTAATCGACAAGTCGACGTCTATCGGCGAGGCCTCTCTTTTCATCGGCGGGTAGATCATAATCGGATTGGCATCACGACTCTCATGCGCATCAGAAACCTCCATGAGATTAAGGTCACAGATCTTGAACGAGCTTGGGAAGAGCTGCTTCTCCTGCGAAAACTCGACACTATGTTCTTCATCTCCATGTTTGGAGAATTGGGAATTGTCCACCATTGAGTCCTCCCGTGAACCAACTTGTTTTTCACTCAAATTAGATATGTTGTTAAAGCAATCACCTTCCTCCATAGCCACAGAGGCAGCAGAAGAAGGAGGCCAATCTCTAGCTCTTTTGGCTCTCTCTTCCTGCCCATTATCATCGCCCTCACCCTCTTCTAAATCTCGCTTCTCCCCTCTTTCCCGTCTTGATGAGCTCGCGCAATTTTCGCGCTCGAGATCATAAACATCGCCAACTCGTCCAACATTATCAGCAGCTGATTTAACAGTAAGCATTCCTGAAGAATTCTCAGACGCCAAGACTTCTTTATCCTCTTCGGAAGCCGGAATTGGAATCGGATCGACCTTCGGGGCGGTCTTCCACGTCTTGGAATAGCGCACTGTGGACGGGACCTTCGCAAACTTGCAAATTGTTCGAAGATCAGGAGCAGTATTGTTGGAGGAATCATCATGATCATAATGATGATCATCATCATGATCATCATTCTTATCAACCACCATCATCTTTGAAGATGATGCTTTATCAAAATTCTGCTTTTCAGCAGAGTCTTCAACTGTCGGATTATCGCCCTCAGTTTGCTTAAAGTTCAAATCTTCACCATCACTATCATCATCAGAATCAGGTGTTGGTGCTGGTGGTGCTGCTACCATTGCCGGTTCTTCTTCGTTTTTGGAAGGCAAGTTCTCCGCCGGACGAGGAGTCGGCTCCGAAATAGAATTGCCATCGCCAGCGACATCGCCGTCGCTATCGATATCAAAATCAGGCGAATCTCTGGGGAATCTGTCGTGAAAAGAGGGAGTTCTGGAATAATCGCGTCCCCAATCGGAGGAGCCATAACCTCGGAAAGGTCTTCTCCTTGCGGAGCCCTTACTCCTGAACTCATCAACGTTGAATCTCCTCCTAACCGCCGGATTCCCTAACCGGGAGAGCGCGGAGGCCCGTCCCTCCGCCGCCCCAGCTAGACTATCGGCGGAATCCGGCGGCGGTGGCGGTGGGCGGAGGAATGATCTCTTGTAAGCGGCGGCGGCGGCGACGGAGGAGGAGGAGGAAAGGACGGTTGGGGGTAAGAGGCCCTGGGAGACGAGGTACTCCGCGGCGAGACGGCCGGCTTCGGCGAAGACGTCGGCTTTGCGCGGCGGCTGAAAGGAGCTGGCGCGGCGCGGCTGAGGCGGCGGTGGTGGCGGGGGAGGAGGAGCGACGCCGAAGCAGGAAGAAGCCGATGACCTGTAGCCATTTCCCGGACTCCGATGGCGGTTATGCATTTCTCTTTTTTGGGTTTTTTTGTAGAGAAGTAAGGGTTTAAGCTAGTTGGGATCAAATTCCATGGAATTGTAAAGTGGAAACAAGAGATATTACAGACAGATCGATTGATGAAGATGACAAAAGAAAAAAAAAAATATATTTTTGGTTAGTTTTGACTGCGGCGGAGGGCATAAAAGACTATCTTTATTTTTAATTTTTAACAATAATAATAAAAGAAAAGGAAGTAAATTTTGTTTTTGCTTTGATTTTTAGAAGAAGAAGAAGAAGAACTGAAGAAGAAGATATTTGATGTCTGAAAGAGGAGAGGAGCTTCTCAAAGAAATATAATAAATAATAATAAAAAAAGAAAGAAAAATCCCACCACCTTTCATTTTATTTCACCAAACAGTTCCTTCCTCCCAACTAAAAAGCTGTTTCTTTTTTCTTTTTAGTTAAAATCCATTTTTTTGTCGTAAATACTAATATTATCTTTTTTAAGATTATTTTCATAATTACTCTTGAATTATGTATTTTATTTTAAAATTTAATATCACTTGATATATAAAAAGATGAGTCAAATTATTCTCTGTCTATTTTCATTTATAATTTTAGATTCTATTAATTTTATTAATTTAAATTTAAAATTTAAAATTTATTATAATAAAACATTTTAAAAAAAATTACATTTAATTTTTTTATTATAATAAAAAAATTTTATATAAAATTATATTTTAACTCAAAATAAAGAATTAAATGAACCCTTAATTAATCTCATATGACACGTCATTAGAGGTTAACTAAACGAACCTCGGATCAGTCGCTACAGTTGCACAATTTCGAAGAAGGCGATAGTTTCGTCTTTTTTTATAAGTATTAAATTCTGATTAAATTTATAAAATGATAAAATATTAAAAAATAAATTAACTAATAATAAAAAACACAGTCTTCTTCTTCCCCTTCACCTCTTAAAGTGCAGACTGCAGACTAAAATAGCAGCCCTAAATCATATGAAAAGCTCGAACACATCCAATTCAAATCTTATTCAAACACCTCTAAAATAAGAAAATCAGTTAAGATAGAGAAAAACCCGAATTTAAAAAAAAAAAAAAAAAAAAAAAAAAACCAGAACTGTAACAGCAACCATGGCGGCCACCACCCCATCGTCCCCACTCTTCTGCGACCAACACCTACCATCCCCATGGCCGTGCAACCCAAGCCCCGACGCCCTCATCCACATGCGAATAAGTCGATCAACGTCAAGATCGAGGGGATCTTCTGAAGCACGCAAAAGAAATTCATCTGAAAAATGAGATTTGAAGATTTTTGGAGAGAGAGAGAGAGAGAGAGAGAGAGAGTGTGTGTGAAATTTGGACTCAGACTCACTGAGTTGAACTGTCGAAACCCAAAAAACAGGAATCACGAGGCAAAGAGAAATCCTCCATTGGAGTGACACAAAAAATCTTTAATTACTCAAACAGAACTAGTTGAAATTCATAATAATGCCCAAAAATCTTTATTCATTTACGTCAAACTTACCCAAACTTGCCATGTCAGTTTTTTTATTTTTATTTTTACTTTTTTACGAGGGTGGGTGGGTGGTGGACTTGGTCATTAGGAGGGGTGGGGATGCTGTCTGAGAAATGAGAGGACGACAATTCTGGGAGCCAAATAATTAGTTTTTTTTTTTTAACTTCTTTTTTATTTTAATATTTAATATTTATTCATAATTAATCTTTAACCATGTGCAGCGTCACCAAATCCGTTAAATTTCTACACGGAAGTGGATGGAGGAATAATTTGATTTGTTTTGCATAGATTATGGAGTATTTTGAACTGTTTTGAAAATAATCTTTTTCTTTATTAGGATAAAAAACAAATTATTTTCTTGTTGATATAGGTTCTGGGATTTTTGTTTTTGTTTTTGTTTTTTTTTTTTTCTGGGAATTGAGGGAAAGTTTATGTATTATTTCCAAGCTCCAGAAAAGGAAAAAATTTACGCAATATTTACTAATGTAGTAATAATGTATATTAGTGAAAAGTGTAAATTAATATTTGGCATTTGTGAAAAGTTGGGGGATTTTAGAGGCCTTTTGTTTAACTAATTTTATAACGTACGCACCGTGCGTATTGTGGTGTTAGAAATATCTAAAAATTATATTATTTATTAAATAATGAAAATTTTATTTGTGCAATAATTTTAAAATTTTTGAATTTATTTAAAAAATATGTATAAAAATAACAATTAATCAAAAAAATAATTAAATAAGAACACATTAAAAAAATTATTTTAACTAATTAAAAATAAAATAAAAACACATGCGAAAAAATTACTCTTATGTGGGTAAAGAAACAACATATTTAAAAAAAAATACACAAAAAATTAAAATGTTAAAAAAATTTAAAAAAGTAAAGATAAAAAAGTAAAAAGAAAATAATTGAAGGGGCTTAAATCTGTTATGCATTGTTAGATTAGCAAAAGAAAAAAAAAACAACAAACAATTATTATCGTAAATTAAATTAATTAAAAAGATCGTCGTTTTAATCACCAAGAGGAAAAGAAAAAAGTCAGCAAATTTAGATGAATTAGTCGATCACTTCTCTCCTGGGGCAAAACTCGAGGGACATCAAGTATAGTGGAGACATTACAGAAGAAGGGAAAAGTGAGGAACAATTCAGTGAGGACAAAAAAAAGAAAAACCAAAAGAATTTCCTATTCTGAGAAAAATTGTTGTCCTCAATTTTTGGAATATTTTTTTTCCTTCTTCTTTTCTTCAATTAAGACAAGAGAGACAGATTTTGCAGAACGAAGAAGAAGAAGAAAGAAAGAGGAAAGAGATTGGGAAATGTCGTCAGGTGAAGATTACGCGGCAGAATCCACTCATCTCCTCAGATCTTCCAATCATGAAAATCCTCCCACGGCGGCGAAAGAAGCCGACAACGACGGCGACTTGGAAGCTCAGGAGGATCCATTAATGGCGAGATCAAGGTCCAATTCCAATTCCACTTCCACTTCCTCCGCTCTCAAGGATCTCTTCACCAGGCACTTCGATCCGCCTTTCTCCCCTCGCCGCCTCAGTTTCAAGCGCCTCCACCGCGATCGCGAGCGGGATCGGGATCGAGATCGAGAGCGTTCTTCCGCCGCCATTGAAGAGCTTCATTATGTTTCTTCTCCTTCTAATTCTAATTCTAATGGCGACGCCGTCGATGTTCTTGGCGACAGCGCCCCTCCCGAATGGGCGCTTCTGCTCATTGGCTGCCTTCTTGGCCTCGCCACCGGTCTCCTTGTCGCCGCTTTCAACAACGGAGTATGCTCTTTTCCTCTTTCTCCATTTTCTTTTAATCTTTCTCTATTACATTCTTTGGTTTGTCTGTTTGATTATGAGAAGAAGAATCTCAATTGTTGAATACAATTTCTCATTTATTCAACATTTTGATTCTGATTTTTTTTTTTTTTTGTTGATTCGATAGAATTGGAATTTGTTTGATGCGGAAAGCTACAGTTTTGATGAACTTTACTGCTAAATTCTACAACAATGTTGTGGTCAAAACTTACCTTTCTTATATATAGTATCTGTTTCTCTTCTTATGAAGGTTGTTAGCCTTTATATCTCATTCTTTGCTCTTCTTCTTAAGGTTGCAAGTTTCGAAAGCCGCCGTCTTTCATGGATTTTTCGTCTCATGTTCATGGAAATTGATTGCGATATGTTATTTTCTTTAATATCCACTGGTATAGAGTACAAAATCCTATAAACTTTTAGTTGCTGGGGCATTTTTCGTTTCTATTTATTCTGTTAGAAGAAAAAGATACGAACTTGGATGCTGTGATCAACACTCTCAATTTATTATCAAAAAGTTGTTATTTTTTTCATTCTGTACTTAATTTAAATTTGTTAATCAGCTCAAAGCTTAGTTTCAAGGATTCTTTTTAAGCTACAGCGATGTAAATTTGCGTTCTTTGTCATGGCACTTGCTTGTTAACATGCTTCTTATATTGTGTTCCTCGTTTTAATTTTGGATAATTTATCCTTTGTCGTGGGACACTGTTTTCTTGTTCATTTCATTCATATGGAACAGTAATGGTGTATTGCTATTTATTTCGGTTTACGTTTTACTTCAGTATTTTGTTAGATCTTTTTAGTTAGTGACACCATAGTGTTCTTCTAGGTACACGTTATACATGAATGGGCCTGGGCTGGTACTCCAAACGAGGGGGCGGCTTGGCTTCGTTTGCAGAGACTGGCTGACACTTGGCATAGGATTCTTCTAATTCCGGTCACGGGAGGAGTTATTGTTGGAATGATGCATGGTTTAGTTGAAATATTGAACCAGATAAAGCAGTCTAGTTCTTCTCATGGACAAGGATTTGATTTGCTTTCTGGAGTCTTTCCCACAATAAAGGCAATCCAGGCTGCTGTTACTTTAGGTACTGGTTGTTCTTTGGGTCCAGAAGGCCCTAGTGTAGATATTGGAAAATCATGTGCAAACGGATTTTCACTAATGATGGAAAACAACAGAGAAAGGAAGATTGCCCTTGTTGCAGCAGGCGCAGCAGCAGGCATTTCTTCAGGTACCTGGAATTTTTCTGGCTTTCCCTTTTCCAATCAATACCTTTTTACAAACATACATAATACTGCTGAACTTTTTCATTTTCTTCGTAAATAACGGGGTATAGTAGAGGGAGTTTCCAGAATACTTCATAAATGTTCAGTTCAGTAAGATTGCGTCTTAGTAATCGTCGTTTTTTTCCCCTTCAGGTTTTAATGCAGCAGTTGCTGGTTGCTTCTTTGCCATTGAAACTGTGCTAAGGCCTCTCCGTGCAGAAAA
Organism: Morus notabilis; assembly: GCF_000414095.1. Taxonomy (NCBI): domain Eukaryota; kingdom Viridiplantae; phylum Streptophyta; class Magnoliopsida; order Rosales; family Moraceae; genus Morus; species Morus notabilis. Next base: position 94,952 of record NW_010359270.1, on the reverse strand, counting down.
CTCCCCTCCATTTACTACTGCAATGATTATATTGGCCTCTGTTATATCATCCACTGTATCGAATGTTTCCATGGGGACACAGTCAGCCTTCACAGTGCCTGCATATGATCTGAAATCTGCTGCTGGTATTGAACTTCTCTCCCCGTCTCTCTCTCATATCCAGGATATTTATCTCTTTTACGTACAACATACAATTACAAGTAATTTAATTTACACTAAACGTTCTATGGATCAAAACTTACTGCAACTATTTATCGAAGCTATGTGAATATGTGAACATGTTTGATCTGGCTTTGCAGAACTACCTTTGTACCTGATATTGGGCATGCTATGTGGTGTCGTTAGTGTAGCCTTTACTCGTTTGGTTGCTTGGTTCACTAAGTTATTTGAATTCATGAAGGAAAAGTTTGGCCTTCCTCCCGTAGTGTGCCCTGCTTTGGGGGGTTTAGGAGCTGGAATAATTGCTCTCAAGTATCCCGGAATACTATACTGGGGTTTCACAAATGTCGAAGAAATACTCCACACTGGGAGGCTTGCTTCAGCTCCTGGAATCTGGCTGTTAACTCAACTATCAGCTGCCAAAGTTGTGGCCACAGCTTTGTGCAAGGGCTCTGGGCTTGTAGGTGGCCTTTATGCCCCAAGTTTGATGATTGGTGCTGCTGTTGGTGCTGTATTTGGGGGTTCAGCTGCTGAAATTATCAATTACGCAATTCCTGGAAATGCTGCTGTTGCGGAGCCACAGGCATATGCACTGGTACCATGGCCCTTTACAACAAGCTTCTTTTGACTTTTACAAATTTACTGCCATTGCAGTTATCAAAATGTATATTGAGGCACGTATCCAATTAAAGTACTCTCTAAATTCTTCAGGTTGGAATGGCTGCAACTTTAGCTTCAGTTTGTTCGGTGCCTTTGACATCAGTTTTGCTTCTGTTTGAGCTGACAAAAGATTACAGAATACTGCTTCCTCTTATGGTAATCTTTGGTCTTGCAAACATATCTCTTTTGTGATTCCTCCACCACCTCATCTTTCCATTCAAGTCGTTTCAGAGGATGAAAACTCAGATTTTTCATCTTCTCTCTCCCTCCGTGCGTCTATCTTTTAGTCAATTGTACTGTTAGACAAAGAATAACGATCACTGACATTTTCCCCCCTCTTTCAAAGAAGATAGTGGAAGGTAGCTTAGCTTGTATTGCATAAACCTTGTTCTCTTTTGTAAATGCAACTATATTCTTATGCAACCCAACTCAGAAACCATTTCTTCCAACAAGTTTTGCTTATCTTATAAAAAAAAGTATTCCATATTGCTTTGTATCCGATGTGGTCAAACAATATGACTGGCATGTTCTCCTCCTTTTCTGATATGTTGAATACATTATTCTTATGAACACCATAAAGATTGAAAAATTGTTAGAACTTTTCTTTCTAACTGTTAGAGATGATGATAACTCTAGTTAGAAAATATAGTTCCCCTGTTAAAATAAAATTATCAGTCATCTTAGACATTACATTTGACTATTTTTCCCAATTTATCTTTTATGTTACTTAAGTAGATTTCTTCCTTGGATGCCACTAGATGTCGTCCGCAGCATACAAATTGTCACTCTTTCTGTTCCCATTGTTCTTTTTCTCAGGGGTTTTAATTGTAGTGTATTTTGCATGTAGGGGGCTGTTGGATTGGCAATCTGGGTTCCTTCAGTTGCAAACCAAAGCAAGGAGGCCGAAACATCTGATTCGCGAAATTTGGCAAGAGGCTGCTCTTCTATTGTGCCTGTCGAAGATAAAGATGTAGGTTGGAGACGTGTTAATAATGGAGATGATAGAGAGCTCTCTGTGATGGAGAACAGTGCTTATTTTGAAACTGTTAAGGAAGATATTCTTCTGGAAGATCTAAAGGTTTCACATCTCTTCCCTTCTTCACTATTGAGGCATAAAATGAAAGGAGAGAAAAATCGGATCTTCCAGTTATTGGATTGGCCATTGTTCCTCCTTGTATTTCAATTTTTATTTATTATCTAAAGCAGACTTCTTTGGCTATATTATTATTTTCCGTTTTTTTTTTTTCTCCTGTCCATTTGTTGCACACCCTCAATCATGCACTCCTCTTTGCTGTCAGGTTTCTCAGGCCATGTCAAAGAACTATGTGAAGGTTTCTCTTGCTATGACTTTGAAAGAGGCCATGAAATACATGCATGATAGCCAGCAGAACTGTGTGATGGTGGTCAACGACGAAGACTTTCTCGAAGGAATTTTGACATACGGTGATGTTAGGCGGTATCTATCCAAGAAGTCTGTCGATGTTTCCAAATCTGACTCAAGATATCCGGATGTAAGTGGTGATGAACACAAATTTACATCCCTTCTTTCTGAATAATGATAAGCCACCAAATTTTGATTTCAACCAAGATTTTGTTTTTGTTTTTTCATTTCTATTGGCTTAGGATCTTTGCATTTTATTTTCCTTAATCTCCATATATTAGATATTATGTTTTACAGGAAACTACATGTCTTGCTTCTTCTGTTTGCACCCGAGGGATTATCTATCAAGGGCAGGAACGCGGTCTACTAACCTGTTATCCAGATACAGATTTAGCAATTGCCAAGGAGCTAATGGAGGCCAAGGGTATCAAACAGTTGCCGGTGGTTAAGCGTGGCAGAGAACCTTTAAGAGAGAGGAAGCGGAGGATAGTTGCTATTCTTCACTATGATTCAATCTTAAACTGTCTCAGGTTCTCAGTTGTTCTTGGCCTCTTATTCTGTTTCATGATACCTCGTTTTTCTTCATATTATCATTGCTCGTTTCAAAAATCAGTTTTTTCCTCTTCTACTAGTAGTTTTTATGTTTGAGCAGGTTGGTGCTTGAAGTTTGAGTAATTTATTTTGACCTTTGTGAGACAAAGGAGACAATATGGTCAAGATATATAGAAAATTTGACGTAATATTTTTTAATGCATTATGCATGTTAGTTAGCCTTAGAGTCACGAAGTTAGATTAGTCCATTGAACTAAATTAGTTAGTACTCCAATATAACATGCAAGTTTATCATACAGGTTTTTGCTTCTGACTGTTAATAAATGTTGTCTTGTGTGCGCAGGGAGGAGATAAATCGCCGGAAATCGGGGCATCAGTATAGAACAGAAAACAATCATGACGAGATCAATGGCCTAATATTAATTCAGTGAGGCACCTACTTATACTCGTGAAATCTCGGGCTGGGAATGGCACCTGCAAAGAAAAGTTAAAAGCTGCACAACTCTGTTCAACCGGTTAAAGCAAGAGAACGAGCATTATAATTTAGAACCGGCGCTTGGTTTTCTGCTTGATAGAGTCGGGTGACGCAAAGATCTCGGGGGCTTTTCATCTGAGGGTTCAAAATTTTAAGGTGGGATTTGTTTGTACTTGATATTCCGAGTGTTCCAAGCAAAAGGAAAAGGAAAATAAAGTGTAGGCTATTGATTCAGTGTAAGTTGGCAATTTTCACCTTGTAAATGGATTATACCATTCATGTGATGTAACTTACTATCCGAAATCGCATTAAAGAGCATAACATTATTGAGATAGTAAAAACAATAATAAAAAATCAAAAGTTGAAGCCAAAATTGAACTATATAAATGCATGTGATGGCATGGACTCTGCTTCTTCATTGCGTGATTATATTAATAATATCCTGAAAACGAAATATGGGATATGAACGCCTTCATGGGATTATGGTTTCCTAAAATTTGCTTATTATGTAAAGGGGTAATGAGAGGCCTTTTTTCATTGCTTCTGAGTTCTGGTGTTTTTATAATTTAAGTGAAGCAGGTTGCTGTAACGTTACCCTGGATTCCTAGGGAACTTATTGGAATTAAAACAAAACCAGCGTGTATTGCCGTTTGACAATTTCTTGGGATATATTATATCGTCACCACATGAACTGCTGGACTACCATTGGATCACTAGCAGTTCCTGGAGCTCAAGCAACGAATAGTGGCACACCGTTGGATCATCGGCAGTTCTAGAGGCTCAAGCGACCGGTAATTCGTTATGCGATGATCGTTGATCAAATTGGCTGCTTACAAATTCAACCGTAGATTTTGTATTTACAGGCTACAACTGCCATCATTTATCCGATAGCGTTTCGACGGTAGATTTCTATATCCACATATTACATTTGCCACTGTTATCCAATGGCTAGGAAACCCACCGGAAACTTTTTTTTGTTTTTTTTGTTTTTTTTTGAAAATATTGAATCTACTGGAATTGTAACAAAAGTCCATTTTACAATATTCTTAGGACCATTTAATTTGTCACAGGTTAAATGCATGTTTGTGGCCAAGTAATGTCCAATCAAGACTCCATTTTACTCAAAGGGCGCTACAACTCTATCGCGTGAAAGTGAAACAAACAATCAACACTTTTTTGGCACAGTTTCACAAAGATCATTTTTCTGTTCCAATTATTTTTTAAAGAAAGCTACCTAATTACCTACTTTATTACTTGACCAAGAAGATTGCTGAAGCAAAAGAAGAACGATTAAATTAAACAGATATCTAGATATTATACTGATAAGGAATAATAAAAATTGCCCATATCATTATATAGATATTATACTTTTAATATTACAGTGAAGAACTTCTACTTTTCCCTGTGAAGATGAAGAAGTTTTACATCTGAGGTCCAAGGGGAAGCCTACTCATAATTTGCTGATACATTGAGCTATTAGACAGATTGATGTTGGGATCGGAAATAGGCTCCGCCTTGGGTTCTCCTTTGGGCAACATGAAACCTATCTCGTTCCCCTGGCGTTGTTGCGCCATGTAAGGATGAATGGGCAGGACAGGAAACTTGGCTTGGACGGGGCCAATGCCAGCCATTGCCAGATTGGCCAGCCCCGGTTGGTTCATTCCGAAAGAGAAGCCATGGGGAGGCACCAAATGCTGCCTTGAAGCTGCTGATAGGCCAAATGAACCGAGTGCCCCTGCTGCAGGCCTTTCGAATCTTGCCATGCCGTTGTGACCTTGCAATGGCTCAGGCCGGTGAACATTTATGCCCGCAGCGGAAGCTTGACCAGTTGCGTTGTTGGATGGTCCAGAGTTTATATGACTGCTATTTCGAGCAGCGGGAACATCGTGATTGTGCTTCCCCTCGTACGTGGTGATCACCGACTTCAGGTCATGTGACGCTCTCTCCACATGCTTCCTCACTGTGCAGCCAGCATTAGTACACTTGTAGTAGCTCCTGTAGCCCATTACACAATTTTCTATATCTGTTAGTACTCCGTGTTCAAATTCTATTCAAATTCTGTTTAATTGTATCCACGCCTAAGTAAAGAAAAAAGAAACAGGATAACAAAATAAAATCAAGACTACCAAAGCGATTATAAAAGGTGAACACCTTGGATTTGGATTTCCTTTCACTACTTTCTGCCCATACTTGCGCCAACGATATCCGTCATCAAGGATATCTACTTCACTGGTCGTCTGGACCACAACCCGGGGCTCTCGAATAGCTCTGGTGGCTCCACTCATTTCTGTTACATGCGCCTCAATTTTCCTGAAATAGTAAAACCATAAGCACCATTTTATGGTGATGTCAATATTAAATACAAGATATCATTCCCAAAAATAGGTAAGAAGTAACCTTCTTTTCGACTCGGATTCATCTTCTTCACCATCATGACCCAATGATACGCTGCCATGTGTCCCCCTATCATCTTCATCTTCATCATTAGAGAAAGTAGATGAGGCGTCCACTGCATCACCTGATTCGAGCTGAGCACCATTTTGAGCTTGCAAAGAGGTGGATTGGTTGCAGAACTCGGGACCCACCGAGGCCGATGAGGTCACCTCAAGGTTGTCATGCCTCCAATCAACACTACCTTTTTGTGCACTTGCCCAAACTGGGTCGCCATCACCACTACTTTGCAACCCAACTTGCTCGGGAATGTCTATTTGAATATCAATCAGCGGGTGAGATGACCCAACAGAAGATCTTCGATTTGTAGGTTTGGGATGGTTATGGGACCCCTTGTAGATAATCTCTGTTATGTGGCCCTCATGAGATCTTTCAACTTTTTTCTTAACCTGACAATTCAGATGCGTGCACTTATAATAACTTCGTGGATACTCACTACCCTTTACTTGTTTTTGTCCATATTTCCTCCAATTATATCCATCTTCAGATACTGTGCCCCCACCACCTTCGGCTGTGCCATCTCCACTTCCTTTCGAATTTCCTTCTTCGTCCAGTTGCTCGTCATGCGGCGGAGAATGTTCCACACTGCCACCAACATCATCGAATGCCCTTTGATCGGCTGAGATGGTATTAGTGCCATTGTCTTTTTCAACACATGAAAGGCAAAAGTCTGCCTGGAGATGGAGTTTGTTTTTATTCTCATTTTCAATGCCGGTTGGTTCCAGAATTTGAGCAGAACTATCTGACTGCACCGACACCTCAACGCTAGGAAAAGATTGCTGACGGAGGGTGGTTGAAGTCATCTGCACATTTAAGGGAAATATAGCTCATCAAAAAGAAGCAGCAAAGCACTTTGCTTACTCATTTCTCCAACCTCATTTATGCATTTAAGAACATCTATCTGTTCTTAAATCAAAGTTAAAACTAAAAATTCAAAAGGGCAAACAAGCAGAGCAAAGGAACAGGTTCAATTACTTTGGTTGCTGCACCAAGAAAGAATGCAGAGTTGGAATTTGTAACAGGCTTGAAAGCAAAAGATAAGGCGTTTGCGTCCTCGAAGAAGTCATCGTTAGGTTTGTCGTGAGCCTCCAACATCAATGTTGAAGTCGTGCTATTGCCATTTGAGACGAATGAAAATTTTCCAGTTGTTGGAGATGGTTGTGCCTGCCGCGTCAAAAGGTTCAAAAGCACAATTCAGAAAATGGTAAGATACACTTCAATGAATCTAAATTCAACTCCAAATAAACAAACACCATTTCCACTAAATCAAAGAGATTAGACAGACAAGCATCACGGCAGTTGATCCAAATTTATTTGTACTGTCTAGACCACCAATCAAAAGTTTACGACATTCTTGTCTACACAAGGTGGTGATCATTAAGTATTTAAAATGCATTATTATTAAACTTTTAGTTAGTAAGAAGACTCGTATCACCAAAGTAGTTGAGCCGAACTAAATTTAACCATGGCTTCATGAGCGGAGGAAAAATAAATACGCTCAAGTTCACCCGGATGAGAGAGAGACACAGCCAATGAGCAATATATTTAAGCGACTAGGAATCTGGCTCATTGGTTCAAATGGTTTGAACCAAAAGGTTCAAATGGACCAGCATTTGGCCAGTATTTTTGAGATTTGATGTTTTGAACCAAAAAACCCTCCCAACTCAGGATTCAGCCTCTTTCCCTCGTTTTCAATGGTTTGAACCAAAAGTTCAAACCACAATTTTTAAACTTTTCATTTCAAACCCAAGAAGTTCAAATCATCACGTTTCAAACACACAAGCCAAATGGACTCTAAGATAAATTACAATTGCTTATGTCACGTCAAATAATGGTCATTCCACTGTGTCCTGACCATCTTTCATCTGGGATGAGACTAACAAATTGATTCTGGAATTCCCAGAAGCCAAACAAGACAACAGATTTTCAGAAGGATTTGATGCATACCAGCAAATTTGAAAGGAACACGGGAGAATCCAGGAGTGTAGTTGGACTGAGACCAGGTGATAATGCGAGTATAGAAGACCGAGTGTCAGCAGGCGCTGAAAGGTCGGGCGATCGAATGCTTTCAGTATTCAGCCTCGGAGCATTGAATCCAGCTCGGGCTGCAATCCTTTCGCCGAGTCCTCCACCTCCACGGGAGTTGGATTTATGTTCAGAAAATGCTCCAACCATTTCTGCCAACTGGTTCTTCCCAGAAGGCGGGATTTGTTGGGCCAACTCTTTTCCATCAAAGGGTTTTGGAGGTCCTCCTAGAAATAGGTCCTCTGATTTGTTAGAGAGTGGTTTAGATGATGAAATATCATCACCACCTAAAACTGCAGAGAATAATGCTCTTGGGCTTGGACTAGGAGGCACCCAATCTCCAATTATTGCAACATTTTCATCTAAACCGGCCATCAAAGTCTAAACCAATGCCCTTGGTGCTCCTCTCCTCCTAAAAGATTTACATAAATCATCACCAAGAAGAAATTAACTTATTGAAAGAATGCTTAATTCTCATCATGGCATTTAAAACATGCATAAACTCCAGAAAACAAATATGGGTTTTTGCACAAGATACAAATATAGACAAAGTGAAAAGAAAGGAAGAAAGAATCTATAATATAGAGACAGAGATTTTGTATATCTTCTACTTATTCAATTAGCTAACATTCATTTGAATGGGGTTCATTTCTCTCAGAAACAAAGGCAATCATATGAATAATGATGGGGGTTTTCATTAATTATAGTTATTACTGGGGACAAATTAAAAGGACACATTTTTCTAAATCTTTGAGAAAAGAAAAACAGAATCTTCGAAGGAAAAAAAAAAAGAAAAAGAAAAAGAAAAAACGACATTCAATACCCAAATCATTAGATAAGATCAGCTAGAAACGTGGGCATTGGGGAAAAAATGGAATTCAAGGTGAGCACATGAACAAATTTGGAATATTTATTATTTACCTAATACAGGTTATAAACTCCAATTTAAACGTGGAAAATGAGAAGAATGTTTTAAATTTAGAAAAAGCGATTAGATTCCAGAGGCGATTATAGATCCACAAAACTAAGAAATTTGAGGAAGAGAGAGAAAGGTAACAAATTTGCAAAAATCAGAAGAACAACAAACAAACCCAAGTTATGTTCTTCATCAACTCAAAACAAAATTGCAAAATCAAAACGTGTAAATTACCAGAAGTTCGCAGCTCAAAGAAGGAAAAGAGAGAGAGAGAAAGAGTAAAAAGGAAATTAGAGGAGAGAGAGAAGAAGAAGAGAGAGAAAGAGTAACAATGCTTAAAAATGATTACCAGAGAGAGAGGTGAGAGTCAAAGATTGATGATGTTGAAGCTTTGAACTTTGAAAGCAGACGTTTCACCAAACAAATTCTGTTCCTCTTCTTCTTCTCAGTTCCAACAAATTACTTTAAAACACAACACAAAGCTCTCTTCTCTTCCAACCCAATTTCTTTCATACTATGATTATGATCATAATGATGATGATGATTATGTTCTTTTTGTTTCAAACTTACTTTGTTTCAGAACATAACAAAAAGAAAAGTAAAAACAAAAAAGTAAGATGTTTTATGTTATGAAATTGAACAAAAAGAAAAAGCGAGTGTTATTTGTGTTTGTGTTGGTGTTGGTGTTGTGGTGTGGGGAGGGAGGATTTGTATTTGTGGTGAACCGGAAAAGAAACGGATGGAATCTTTGAAGAAGAAAAACAAAAAAGTTCATTTCTTTAACAAACTAACTAAAAAACAAAAATACCCTTCAAAAAAGAAAAAAACAAAAATTAATGTTTTTTAAAAAAGGAAATAGGAAATAGGAAATTACACCTAACCCATGTCTCTTATGGTTTTTCCATTCAGTTAAATGGAGAATTTTACGTTAAGCTAAAAAAAAATGACGTATTATATTATTCGCAATGCGTAAAATCACATCAAAATTAAAAAAAGTATGATAATTTAACAAAATTTAATAAAAATCAGACGTTTAGTTTTTGCTAATGATGCTTAACCAAGAAGTTATTGTTTAACAAACAAAATAAAACAAATATTCTGTCGTGTTTAAAATTATTCTTATTTTTATTTTTCATGTTTTTCGAGAAAAAAATGAAAATGATTTTAAAACGTCGTCTGACACAATTAAAACTAAAAAACAGAAATAAAAATAATTTTTTAGTTTAGTGTAAAATAGAAGAGAAATGAAAAATGACTTTTAGTCGTTTTTCATTTTTTATTTTCGTTTTCTCCTCTCTTGAGCAGAAAGAGACATTAATGAGTTTTTTTATACTGAAAATAATCTCTTGATAAAATTACCAAACGCATTTTTAAAAATAATTTATGTCTGAGATTAAAAACATTTTTATTTCCATTTTCATACAAAAAACAAAGTGCATGTTTAGAATCATTTTTTAAAACAGTTTTCACGTATTTCGAGAAGTAAAAAATACAAATGAAAACAAAACGACGTTTATTTAGCAAATATTTTAAAAATAAAAATGAAAACGAAAACAGTGAGAATGATTTTTGTGAATAAATTAGAAAACAGTTGAAAGTTATTTTTATTTTTTTGTTTTTATTTTTTAGTACTTATCAATAATATTATAATATATTAAATAATAAATTATTATACTTTTTTACTATACTCAAAATATTTTTAAAACAAACAAACCAAACGCAATTTCAGAATTGGTTTTAAAATGATTCTCAAAATAATCTCATTTTTATTATTTATTAAAAACAAAATTATTTTAAAATTAATTCTAAACGCACCTAAAATCATTTTAAAATGAGTTGTAAACACACTCTTCGTTACTTTTTCTACTCGAAAACAAAATTATATCCATTTCTTTTACGGTTTTTCGACTTAATTACGAGAAAATTTTGCGGTAGAATAAAAAAAGGTATCATATTATCAACAGTATGTAAATTCGGATGGAAATCAAAATGAACGAAAATATTTAACAAAATTTAATAAAAATCGAATCGGTATTGTCAAAAACTGCACTATAATGCCCGACAAAAATTCTCCTTCTTTTTTAACAAACAAACAAAACCTTCATTACTTTCTTTGCCAAAAAAAAAGAAAGAAAAAAAGAAAAAAAAAAAGGCCTCTAACCCTTTTTCTTACCTTAACAAAGAATTTTACAATGTTGTAGCGCTGGGTCATTAAAGAAAAAAAAAAATTGTCAATAGTACGCATAGTTCTAAACTGTTGGATTTTATCAAAAGTGTATGAGAAGTAAAAATATAAGAAATTTGGACTAAACTGAATGATTATGAGAAGATATATTTAAACAAACTAACCCAACCTTTATTTAACAAACTAAAACTTCTCCATGATTATCACTTTGGTCATTGGTGCTCCTTAACAAAAAAAAAAAAGTAAAATAGGAAATGACCCCAAACCCATTCCTTTTTACACTTTTACCAAACTGACGAGATTAGTTGTTCAAACATGAGACCATTTGGATGATGATGGATTCTAGGTTATTATAAGTTGTAACAAATAATTATGACGTCACATCCATTTATGATTAATTATTTTATTCTATATCAAGATAAATTAAAAGGTAAATTAAGTGTGTGAAACTAGAGAACTGATCATAAAGATCAAATGTATCAGCAACCAAACACCTGTATAATTTGCCCTTCGAATGTGAAGGATGTTGTTTTGAAGTTGCAACAAACTTGCTTCTTCTTTTCCTGTACTTTCATGAGCTTCTTCCATCTCTTAATTAATTACGTAGTTTTTTTAATTTGTCAGTTAGGATAATTACCAACTAGCAAAATAAAAAGTAAACCAAGGAAAAATAAAAAAAATAAAAAAAAGGTAATATATAATGTTACAGAGGAATTTGATATGGTTCATCTACGAACCGCAGTTTGGTTAAAACCCATATTTCAGCATAAAATCATTGTTGGCGAAGAGCATCTCAAGCGGAAGTTACAAAATATCCTCATTTTACTATAATATTATTAGTATCTACGCAGTATATAGTTCTATATCCGTTTATTTATTTGTTTATTTAAATATGCGAACATAAAATTAGGTATACAATTGCGTGTGATTTCAATATTTATTTTAATATTTATTTATTAATGGGTATTGTTATTTAAGCTTAAGATATCAATATACGGAAGTTGTAATAAATTATATAGTTGACCAAAAAATTAATGGTAACTTATGAAATTATAATTTTATTACACTACATTATTAAATTTCTATAATTAATAGATAACCCCCTATAAAAATAAAATTATTGAAAACTCATCCATATAAGAGATTTCAATTATTCACTTGGAAAGCAATAGATGGAGAAGGAAAAGTGATATGTATTTAACTATTTCTTGTAAACTAATTAAAAAGGACATGAAGGAAGAAGAAAGAAGGAACAAAAAAGTATGAGAAATTGGCAACAATTAATTTTCATTTAATGGCTAATGCAAAGGGTAAAGATAAACTGCAATCCTACATGGTCTAAAGATAAGAATAAACATCAATTTATTATTAAGATATTGGGCCTATTCACTTAACAAGTTAATCTTTTAAGAGCATTTTCAATGTAATGCTATAATTGATGTGTCAATTACAAATTTAATATTTGAGTGTAAAAGGCACTCTTAAATACAATGGTATTTGTTGTGCCAAATTTTACATATGCTATACTTTGTGGCAAATTTTTCACCAAGTATAACATATGTGAAATTTGGCATTTGATTGCTATTGGTTGAAGTGTTTACTTTTGTTGGTTTTCGAAACGATTTCGGATGCAGAAACATGTGAATAGCAGATCGCGTATAACAAAAATTTTCATAAAACCTTTGAGATACTCTATAGATTATATTAATTTATGCATGAATAAATTAATCACATTAATGTATTTATTAAGAACTCGATTAGGAATTATACCTAGCAGCCGATTATGATGATATCTTGAGTTCTTTGACCTCGAACGTTCCTTGCTCCAAAGCTAGTTTAGAAAACCAAAGTCTTCATCGTCAATCCTAGAATCCACGAAGACGTGTGTGTGAGCACACCTAAGACAAAACAAGATTAGCAATAAAACACTCGAATTTTCCACAAACACCAACACATGCACGACATGAAATTTTTAGAGAAAAATTTTCCTTCCCACTCTAAAAATATTCGGCCACAATTAATTTTTTTTTAAAGAGAAAAATTGTGTCTCACAATTTTCTACAGTCTATTATTTATAGAGTTGTAGTCAAACTCATAGAAGGAATCCAATCTTTATCTCGAAGATAAAGCTTATCAATTATCTCTCATTTGAATTTGGAACAAAATCTCCCTTCCCTTATCTTCTTGATATGGCCGGCCACCATAAGGGATTTTATCCCTGTGGTAGGTGTCAATTACAAATAGGAGAGGAGGAAAAATCCTCATTTATACCGTAGTCTATTTTTTGACTCAAATTCAAATTCTAAATTAAGTCATACTTAAATCAATTGAAATTCAAATTGAACAACTTATTAAATAAGTTAATTGGATAAGTATGAAAGCAATCAATTTGAATCTCAAAAGGATTCACACGGTGCTGTGCGTTTACACTATGTGAACACCTTCCCATAAGTGATCCAAAATTCAAATTTAAATTTAAATAATCACATTATTTAATTTATAATTAATTTGTAATTAATTATCCTTAAGTGTTTTATTTAAGAACTCCGTAATTCTAAAATTCTCATTTTGCCCTCTGTGTCTTGTGAAATTACAAGGACGACGCGGAGACTTATGAACCTATAATTTCGAGCTTCAATAAAATTAATAATTAATCAAACACTTTAATTAATTAATTAATTCTATTAATTTCAATAGTTACTCCATTATAAACTTGGAATTGCACTCTCGTAATTTTAAACATAAATTACTTCTAAACTGTGAAGTGTCCATTTGATATAGCCATTGCATATAGATCAATTCTCCATAAATATTTCATAATTATAGCTAGGTGAAATCCGTTAACCTCTCTACTTACATCTTTATCCATGAGTACCATTGATTCTCTAATGGACAGTGATTCATAAAACACATTCATGAATTAGTGTGCTCTTACTAATCCAAGTACCGAATCAACACTGCAAGAGACTTATTTATGTACTTCTTTTCCAAAAAAGAATGGATTCCATCTCGTATAATAACATTCTCGGCTACCCACTTCATCATGTCTCCAAAATACAAGGAATAAGATTCAGGATCTCAGAATCCATACTAAGTAAATCAAAGGACGCAAATTCATAAATATGAGTATGCTAAGAACTCATAATTAAGATCTTTCTATATATGATCATCGGTAGACTCAATTAGAATTTTTATACTTAATGAAAATTATCATAAATTCATATTGTGTCTGTGTCCCTGTTCCAAATAATCTCATCATGCTTAATACACTCATTCAATATCACGTGATATCAATAGTGCGAATAACACATTTTCATTCTAAATGGGAATGACATGTATTAATAATATTTTAATTAAAGATTACGAGCTTTAATTAAATTCATTACGAACATTGTTTTTTATTATTATCCTTAAACATTATCCTCTCGCATATAACACTTATATACAATGTTTAAGGTCACATAAATAATCATGAAATTTTCATTGATATTCATAAAATATTCATAAATATATGCGCATAAAATGATGAATAAATTCTTTTATTAAATAATTAATAAATATTTGATTACATATCATGCTTTTAGGACATCATTCCTAACAACTTTTTGATAGCAACTTTTACATTTTCTAATTATTTTAAAACTAAAAGTTTACTTTTAAAACTTTCAAAGCTTAATAACTATGAGAAATAGTAGATTTAGACTTTCAAATAATAGTATGTATTGGAGTAAAAATAAAAATAGCATACTATATCACTTTTTGATGTCAAATATATAATTGGTATTAGCATTTGCATTGAAGATGGTCTAAGATGGAAATTCAAGCCCTTAGAAAGTCTAAATTTCATCATGATATCAAAACTTAACTAGCTCAAACGAGCGGCTCAATCCATCTAATACAAGATTAGTGACTCCAAAGATAATACCATATTATGGAGGCGTGTAAAGGGTAAAACTAAAATTGAGTCCCACATTTTCAAAAGCAAGAATAAACACTAACTCTTAAGCTTTTAAGATAAAAATCCACATCCTTAAAAAATTAAAATTCCATCAGTGTTCTCGTGAGAAAAAAATATATCTCTGCCATAAAATTTCTTATATAAAATATATGTTTAGTTTTAGGAACTATTTGAGACAACAACACTACATAGTATATAGGGAACATCAGAGCTCTCAAAGATAAATAATTTAATCTCTTACGATACCATATAAATATATGCTAAGTTTCTATATATGATAAGTAACCACCTATAAAATCATAACTATTGAAAATCCGTTCATGTAAGGGGATCTAATTATTCTCTTGAAAGACCATAGATGGAGAAGGAGAAGAGATATGTATTTAACTATTTCTTGTTGACTAAGAGGATGTGAAGAGAGAAGAAATAAGGAAGAAAAAAGGCTGAGAAATTAGCAACAATTACTTTTCATTTAATGGCTAAGGCAAAGCGTAAAAATAAACCCCATTCCTACATGTTTTATAAGGTCGGGGCATTTTTAAACAAGATACATAGTTCGGGAGCATTTGTGAAATTAATCTTATTTATTAAATAATCACATTATCTAATATTTAATTAATTAGCAATTAATTATATTAATTCTTGATAATTCATTTTGTCTTGCAAATATTACAAGGATGACGGGAGACTTATAGACTCATAATTTCAAGCTCCAATAAAATTAATAATTAATTAAACGCTTTAATCAATTAATTAATTTTATTAATTCTAAAAGTTACTCCACTATAAACTTGGAATGCACTATTGAAATTAATAGACATAATTACTTCTAATAATGTGAAGCGTCCAATTGATATAACCATTACATATAGATCCATCATTCATAGATAATTTATAGTTAGAGCTAGGCAGAATCTATTAACTTCTCTAATTCAATTTTTATCCTTAAATACCATTGATTCCATAATGAATAATAAATTTATCAATCTCATTCATGAATTGAGCGCTCTTACTATCCAAGGTTGAATCAATTCTAAAGAGAATTAATTATCCACTTCTTTATTGAAGAAAGGATGGTTTTCATCTCTTGTACACCCGGCTACCTACTTCATCATGTCTCCAAGATACAAGAAATAGGATTTAGAAAATTGAAATCTATATCGAGTAAGTCAAAAGACATAAAATCCATAAATTAGAGTTTGCTAATAACTCAATATTAAGATCGTTCTATATATGGCCATCAATAGACTCAATTTGAATTTTTATACTTGCGTAAATTATTAAAAATTCAAACTATGTTTGTGTCCCAGTTACCGCAATTTAAATTTTGACTGTTGAGTCAATTGATGGTGGTCTCCCAACCATCTCAGTTGTTGATTTTGTCATCAACCCACATGAATTTATTCTCTATGATTTTGTGTGGTTGTGGCCTTTATGTTGCAGTGTCGTGATCCTTAATTGATCGAATGCTCCCTTTGTTGGGAATGGTGTTCTATAAGCATTAGATGTAATAGGATATTAATTATTAATTTAATAAAATAGTTTATTCATTATTTTATGCGCAATATATTATTGAATATTTTGTGAATATCACTGAAAATTCCATGATTATTTATGTGACCTTAAATATTGAATATTTATTAGACTAACAAGCATTATACTAGTAGAATTAATTATCTGCGAACGAATGTTTGATACTAAAACTTGGAAAAAGAAAAAACAGCTAGCCATACTCTGGGATTTTATGGAATAAGATTAAAGAATTAAGAGCTCAATTGTTGAAAGCATAAAATGCAATAAGTTAATAAGAGAATTTTATAGTATGATACTAAAATGTATTCTAAATTAGTATTAGCGCAATTTTGAATCGGCGGATCTTAGTCAAACTTTATTAACTCTATATCTTTAGTTTTGTTGTAATTCTAGTTTTTGGTGTGATCTGCATGTCGATCCTACAAACTTCACGGTATTATCAAGTGTTTTTTTAACACACGACAAAATTACTAAAACTATATCCTATAACCATGATAATCTTCAACCAATTTCATCTTTTTGTAGTTGCAGGATATTTAAGATTATAAAAAGATGTATAGACGATTTTCTTTTGGCAACTAAATATATATATATATATATATATATATATAGAGAGAGAGAGAGAGAGAGAGAGAGAGAGAGAGAGAGATACTTGTGAGCTACATGGGATGAGACACGAACGGCAATGAAACAAAGTGGGAATGTGGTCCAAATTAACATTCAATTTGCATTCTCTTGACTTTCCAGTTGATGAGTAGTTTGTATTGTGCAATAATATTGCTCGCGGTAGAATAAACACTACATGCATATTGAGTATACTATACGGTCACTCGAACATCAGATTTAAGTTTAAAAAATATATATACAAGTAATAAGAGAAATGCCTCTTTAATAATATGAGCCTCAATTGAAATGTTATTCTTAAAATAATAATAATAATAATAATGAGAGAAATGAACCAATGAACAATGGACTAACGACTAATTAAGAAAAAATATTAGAAAGTCAGCCCTAGAGATAAAGCAAAAGAGGTGAGAAGAAGATTCAACACTCCTATTGTTGGTTTTGTTAAGTTGTGAAGTCTAATTATACTATGATGATTTTGCAGATTGACATTCATGATAAGGTTAGTACAGGGTTGGAAGGGCTGCAGGGACGGACCCCTAGATAATAATTTCATTAAGGGTTGTTTGGGAATTTTGCATTTGTAGATTAGTTGTCATGATTTACACTAAAAAGGGTATGTTGATTTTAGATCGTCTTTAGATCGGTTAGACTTAGAGATAATACAGAGTTGTGAAGGTGTGTGATTTTCTCTTATAAACTGTTTTTTCATCGTGATGAATTATTGCAATGACATAAAACTAACATAATCTTAAATTGAGATAAAAGTCTATAAATTTTGTAGGTTTATTTTTGATTGATTTGTTTTCTATGATTTTACTACTCTCGGAAATATAGAATTAAACGTCTAATTCTTAACAGGCTTTGGTCTTATATTCTTGTCCTCAAACTTGCAAGGATGAGACCGAAATGATGGTGGGATGGAATTGGGGCGTGGGGCTGTTTTGTGTGGCTGCCTTGATGCTATGTGATTCATTTTATGAATATATTTCCTCTTTATTTAAAAAAAAAAAAATACTAAATGAAACTATATAAAGGAAGCAAGAAAAGAAGAAATATAAAACAAATAAACAAGTGGCAGGAGAGAGATGAGGGGATTGGGATGGGAATTTTGTTTGGAGTTGAGAAGAGAATGCGCCAAATGGAAGAATCAAACACTGACTCCTACTTACACACTTTACTATCACAAATATTAATACATTTCGTCAAAATGTAGCTTAGCAAATGCGTCCAAATTTGTTAATTTATATACACAAATGGATTGCTTAATATATGAATATATATATATATATGTATATGATATGATAAAAGAATTATATCAACTATTATTAAGCAAAGAAACAAACGTCACTCGATCAGTTGAATTTCTCTCCGTTGCTTTGGTTCATGTGGGTTTGATAAAGTGGTCGTAGGTGACGCATTCTGCCAAATTTTTATTTGCAAATTCTTCTTTTCTCAAATAATTTAACATCTTCTTCTTTATCTTCTTCTTTCTAAGATAAATATTAGTAACTCAAAAGAGAGTTGACCGAGTCAAAAAGAATAGTTTGACCAAGTCTTTTTCTAGTCTATTATACTATGTTGTCACTTGTCATTTGCCACTTTCTCCACTTGCCGCTTTCCATTCTTTCCTCATTTCATTCTTCCAAAACTATTGCCAAACTCCTGTTTTTAGTGGCTGGGCCAGCTTGTTAGAGATGACCCAATTGTCTACTTCATATGGACTTGGGCCTGGGCACTAAATTTTGGATCCATCCCCGGTCTCTATATGTCAAGCCTTTTCTTTTTCTTTATTCAATTATTCTCACGTATGCCTTTCAACTTTATGATCACTCCTCTCTTTATCTTCTAAATTTTAATAACTCTCACTTTATTTACTGAATTTAAAAATTAACATCATTTAACATCCTTATTAAAATTTCTATAAAAAAAAAATAAGAAAGAAGATTAAATGAGATCATGTGGTCCTTTATTTATGGTTTCAACATAAATCCTAGTATATAGGCTTAAAGTAAGACTAATTCCCAGTGACGAAGCTAGAAACAATTTTCAAGGGGCCTTGAATTAAAAAAAAAAAATTTAAACTAAATTAATAGTGTAATAGGGTATTATTAGAAGTAAAAATTGATAGTGTAAATGAAAATATATTACCATTTTACATAAAATATAGAATTAGAAAAATTTTTAAAGGGCAAAATAATGTAATCTTGTATCAAACTTAAATATATAAATAAAAACTTAGAAATGGAAAATTTTAAAGAGTGCTACACAAGAAGAAATAGGGCAAAATAATAAATTTTAGAAAGAACACTAAAGCAGCTAGCCAGGCCCGGGGGGTTGCAGCCCCCTCTGGGCCTTAGCTAGCTTCGTCACTACTAATTCCTTTTTATTTATTTATTAATTTTCAATCAAAACTCTGATAAAAAGGACTAATTAAAAATTAAAGAAAGTTTAGGAAACAAAATAGAAATTATCCTAAAATTCGGGCAGAGGTGAGATTCATCCCTTTTTCTTTTTCTTTCTTTCTTTTTGGTGATAAGTATACGTGATCTTTGATTTGTATCATTGAGATTGTTTGTCTTTTGCTTTGTTCCTCTTTTCAAACAAACTAATAATTAGGAAAGTTCATTATTTATAAATAATCATCATCACAAAATACAAAGACAACTCAACTGATTTTACTAGTCTAGCAGAGAAAAAAAAAAAAAAAAAGAAAGAAAGAAGGCTAGCAACTCTTTTCATACCAACTCTACAACATCCACACATTTTTCAAATCATTCTTCACCAATAAGCAATATAAAAAAAAAAACCAGAATATCAACTACATGACTTATTGACTTTTTTTTTTCCTTTTTTTCTGGAAGTATGACTTATTGACTTATATATAACTCCATAAGCAAGAATATTTCTTTCTTTTTTCTCCTAACGGTGGATAGATGCTAAATAAATTCAACCAATAACTTGAGAACATATAACAACGATCTTAAAGAGCCGTGGAAGCCACAAACCACAAACTCATGAGTGAGGAAGTCTTTGCACTAATCCAAAACAAGTTATTTATCTATATATATACATATATGTACACACACACACATATATAGAGAGAGGATATATTGTAATTGTAGAGAGCCAGACAAGAAAATCAAGGCACAATCCTTCCGAAAAAGATATTTATTTATGAGATTTAGACATAACAAAATGCGCAGATTATGGAGATGAAAAGTTTGAGCTATGGGATGCTAAGGGCTTGTTATGTCGTATTTTTGAATTCTGGTGATTTGAGTGTAGATTTTGAGTTGAATTTGAATTGTAATTTGAGTTTGTGTTTGGATGTGCACATTTAAGTTATAATTTGAATTGAGAATCTATTTGAGTTTGTGTTTAAGTGGGTCAAAACTTAAATTTATATTTAGATAGTATTTTAATAAAAACTCAATGGTGATGAAAAATTTTAATAGGATATATGGGTGTGGTTTTATTCATCTCTTCGTTGTGAATGCATAAAAAAATCATCTCAATCGGAATTAAAAAGAAAAATTTATGACGTTTTTAAAAATAGAAAAAATCTTATTTATTAACTTGAGTTTGAGTTTAAGAATTTGAATTGAAGGGGAAACTTGAACTCAAGTTTTAACCCTAAACTCAAGTTAAATTTTAAATTAAAACTCAAGTTCAAACTCAAATTTTATAAACGAACATGAACTTAAATAAAGTTATAACTTAAATTCAATTGTTTTTTTTAAGTTTTACTCTAAAAGAATAAGCCTTAAGATTCCTAGGAGTAATTATTAAGCTAAAAGCCGTAATGGCTTAATTAATAAATCCAAATGATATAGACCCGTTAATTATATTATTTGGACTATACAGTTTTATAATTAATTTGACGGCCGCGATCCGCATGCACACTAGCACATCACACGCCTAAGCAATTCCTTAAATTTATTTGTAATATCTCTTTAGTCCACAAAGCTAAAGCCTAAGCCTTTCTTTTTTGCGTTTTCTTTCTGATTGCTTTTTGACTTTTTGTTTATGCCTCTTGCTAAATTGGAATGGTTGTTTTGTTTACTTTTTCTTCATATGCAAGTGTTAAACAGTAAGCATTGTGAGTTGTAGGACCAATGCATGTTATAGGCAACTAGGGATGGATAGGGGAAGACTTTTTGATTGTTACAAACAATGAGAAGGGGATCCTTTTTTTCTTCTTTTTTTTTTTTTTTTTTTTTTAATTTTTCCCCCTCAAGAACAAGAACAAGAACAAGAACAAGAACGAAGTCAAGGAAAGAAAACGGTATCCCTTGACGTAATTAAAGGGACTCCTCAAATGCCGATAAAAATGTGCGTGAAAAGTCATACTCTCATGTCCTACCCTTTAATGAGGAGTGGATCACTCCAACCCCACTTAATACGCTACCACCAAAGATATATGTTCCACGACCCTAATATTAGGTTAAATTTTCAAAAAGGTTAATCACCAGGATAAGCATGCCATAATGCATGAAATTGTCAATGTTTTCGAAAAGATTACTGGCTAAGCAAATTTCAAATTATACCACTTTTTGTTCCCTCTTATAACACTTGAATTTTAACCTAATTTTTCTTTACTGCCATGTTGAGAATGAGATGAAAATATTTGGAATCTTGATTCTTCATACTTTGTCACAGGAATCTCTCTCTATATTCAAAAAGCATGCACTCATCGCTACGTGCACATCATACGGGACATTCAAGGTTTACTTGAATAGATCTTTAATACTGATCTGAGGGACAAGAAAAAAGGGAAAGACGAGTGAGAATCATTATGATGTTTTCAAAATCAATACTAAAACACCATAATTAGGTAGCTGCAAAATAATGATGATTATGTAAACAAAAACATAGATAGTAAACAACTATGATTCAAATTTCTTTTTTCCCAATAATTCTTCTATTGCTACAAAAAACTTTACAAAAATGCTCTTCCATTGTGTTGTAATTTCTATGAACAACAACAACAAACAACAAACAACAAACAACAACAGCAACAACAACAACCAGTCAGCAAAACTGCAACAGGAAACAACAGAAACCCAAGTGGCCAAAACTAACCAAACTATGAAGTCTCCCTGTGCTTTCCTTCCAACATTTCTCTATCATCACATAACTCCTATTATTTACATGATCACCACAAAATCTAGAGCCCATTGAACCAATCTTCCGATGAAGCTTGATAGTTTTATTTTTTTTTTATTTTTCTCTTCTCACGATTCATCATCAATCACAGTTTCTTTAAGTGAGAAGCCGTCCATGATATCATTCTCCGAATCAACTTGAAGATCCTTAAACTTAGCCATCACCTGAATCATGGTCGGTCGACGCAATGGCCTGTCGTCGAGGCACTCGAAGGCGATCCTTAGATAATTGCACAACTCGGACTCGGCAGATTGATCTGTCAACAACTCAGGGTCAAGTATCTCACTACTTCTCTTCTCTTTATTCAGCTGTTTCGCCCATCCAACAAGGTTGTTATCATCGCCGAACTCCAACGGGTCAATAGGCCTTTTCCCCGAGATCAGCTCCAACAGCACCACGCCGTAGCTGTACACGTCCCCCTTTGTTGTGCACCTAAAACTCTGGTAGTACTCTGGAGGCACGTAACCGGGAGTGCCCGCGAGGGTGCTCACGCTGAGATGCGTGTCGAGCGCGTTTACCAATCTAGCCATCCCGAAATCGGAAACTCTAGCCTCAAAATTCTCGTCAAGAAGAACATTGCTAGACTTCATGTCGCGGTGGATAATGTGAGGAATGCAGCTATGGTGAAGGAATGCCAGGCCTCTCGCAGCCCCTATGGCAATCTTTTTGCGTGCTGCCCACCCGAGTGTCGATCCATTTCCTCCCTTATCAGACTTGTCATGAAGAACAGCTTCCAAACTCCCCCATTTCATGTATTCATAGACAAGAAGCCTCTCTTCTCCGATTTTACAATACCCTAACAAAGGAACTAGGTTGCGGTGCTTGATTTTTCCGATCGTTTCCATCTCCGCCATGAATTCTCTGTCCCCTTGGCCTGTCACATGAATAAGCTTCTTGATTGCGACAACGCATCCGTCTCCCAGCTGCGCCTTATAGACCTCGCCGAAACCCCCCGAACCAATCAAGCTATCTGCACTAAAACCGTTTGTGGCCTCAAGCAGATGTGCAAAAGTCAGCTTGCGCAAAGGCTTCTCAATTGTGGCAATGTTGATGCTCAGAGGCTCGGGGACGCTCGAGAGTTTCCAGCTGCTGCTACCCGATGTTGGAAGGCTTTCAATGTACTTCTCCCGTTGCTCTTCCTCTTTTCGCTGGTGCTTCTTCACTCGGTAAAGCGCCAGTGTCAGCATTAGGATGCAGAGGACAAAGAAGGCGATCCCGATTATCATCCCTGCAGCCATAGACTGCTTTCTTCCGCGAGTGTTGAGACCTGCCGAGCGGTTTCTTGCGCTACACGGCAGCAAGGGTAGCCCGCAAAGGCCCGAATTGTTGTCGTATCTGGACGCTGGGAAAGTTGTGAGCTGACCTCCGGAGGGAATGGAACCTGTCAAGTTGTTGTTGGAGACGTCGAGGTCGCTGAGAAAGGAGAGAGTCGCCAACGAGCCCGGAATAAATCCACTGAGGTTGTTGTGAGAGAGATCGAGAACCCCTACCATTTTCAATCCGCCAAAGCTGCCGGGAATGGTTCCAGTTAGCATGTTGTGTCCCAAGTTCAAAACTTGCAGATAGTTCATGTTTCCGAGCTTGTCGGGAATGGTTCCGGACAAGGAATTGTAGGAGAGATCAAGGTAAATCATGCTGCCATTGCTCGAAAAAGTGTACATTGTCATCCCGGAGTAAATTCTTGTTGAAGGGCAGGAGTGGACCATGGGAAATCTCTCCAGCCTCTCGGGTCGAACACCCTCAAACTCGACTAGCCCTCCGGCACCCCTGCAGGCCGTTCCGCCCTCGTTCCTCACGAACGCAAACTGCTTCCCGGAAACAGTGCCAGGAACGACGAGCCCCGCTTGGTCGGTGAGCTCAGAAGGGATGGACCCGGAGAGCTGATTGCTGTTCAAATCAAGCCAAATAAGACTCCGACACATTCCGAGCTCTGCAGGAATCTGCCCTGATAGAGAATTGTTTCCCATCTGCAGGATGGCGAGGTTGGCAAGATTGCGTATTCCACGGGGAATTCCTCCGGTGATCTGGTTGCTAGAAAGCGAAATCCATATCATGTTTGTACAATTGACAATGGAGTCCGGAAGTGTTCCATTGATCATATTGTTGTTTAGTACCAGCATCTGCAAATTTCCACCTCCATTTATGCAAACGCCTTCCGGGATTCCACCACTAAGATTGTTTGCCCACATGATCAAGTCCGAAAGATTCGGCAACCGCCAAATCTCCGATGGAATCGGACCACTCAGATTGTTGAAACTGAGATCAATAGTCTTCAAATACTTGCACTTCCCAAGCTCTACCGAGACAGAACCTGAAAGTTTGTTATTCGGAAGCAGAATCTTTTCCAAAGCTGAGGATGAGCAAAATCCAGAAGGGATGTTTCCAGTAAAGGAATTGGAGCTTAAATCCAACACTTGAAGCTGAGTACATTTGGTGAAAGAAAATGGAAAAGGACCAGACATATTATTGAATGGCAAATGCAAATACCTCAGGCTTTGAAGACTGCTAATGACTCTTGTTATGAAATCCCCAGAGAGTTGGTTTGTTCCGAGGTTTAAACTCACCAAAGAAGAGCATGATCTAAAAGCCGAAGGCAGCTCACCAGAGAGGCTGTTTGATGAGAGATCAAGCTCCTCAAGAGTCCCACAAAGCTGTCCTAATTCCGTAGGTATTTCGCCATAGAAATTATTATGCGCCAATGAGAGTTGTCTCAAATTCCTCAAACTTACCAAACTAGTACCAGGAATCTTGTCCTGCAAATTGTTGTATGAGAGGTCCAGAGTCTCCAAAGCCCGGCAGTTTCTCAAACTGGCCGGAAATTCAGCGCCGGAGAGCGCGTTTCGAGACAGCCTCAGGTCAGTGAGGTTGGCGCAGCGACGGCCGAAGTCGAGGGCGGAGAATTCGCCGGAGAAGTTGTTATGTGACAAATCCAAAGAGTTGAGAGACTCCGGAGCATTGGCCACCAAGGAAGAGGGGATATTCCCGGAGAAAAGATTATAAGACAAGTCAAGAGTCGAGAGACTTGCGCAAGAAGAGACAACACTAGTCATGACATTGACACCATTGAGCTTATTATCAGACAAATTGAGAAGCTTCAAGTTCCGGCAATCATCGGACATTATCTTAAACTCCGGGATTCGATTGCGGGACAGGTCGAGCGACAGCAGAGAGGTACTAAAACGGAGTCCGCCGCCGACGGAGATCGAATTGCGAGAAAGATTGAGGCTTTGGAGGCGGTCGCAGGGGCGGAGATCGGTGAGAGGGAAGGCGGAGACGTTGTTGGAGGAGATGTCGAGAGTCTCGAATGCGCAGGCGGCGGAGAGACTGTTGGTATCGGCGGCGACGGAGAAAGAGTTGTGTGGAAGGTGGAGATGGTAGAGGAATGAGAGGTAGTTGAGGTGGAGGGTGCCGGAGAGGCCGGAGTTGGAGAGGTTGAGGGAAGTGACGACTCCATTGGAGGAGCATGAGACGCCAAACCATGAGCACGGGCTTGAAGAAGAAGATGAAGATGAAGATGAGAGTTTCCAGTTGAGTAAAACGCCATTGGGATCTGATTCAATGGAGGAGTTCTTAAAGGCCAACAACATTGTCACTGCTTCTTCTTCCGCTGCTGCTTTGGAGAATACTAGTAGAAGATGAAACGCAAGTAATAGAAGAAGCTTAATCAATCCCATCAATTTCATCATGATCTTCTTTCTTTCCTTCTTCTGATTTAAAATGATGCTCTTTTCTTCATATCGTGTTTCCGCAAAGTTTCAAGCTTTTTTCTCTTCTTCTTCTTCTGGGAGCCGTAGGAAATAGGAATCTTTCTTTCTACAGCAAAAGCAGAATAGAGGAATCAGGAAAGGTCAAAGACGACAAGTCTTTTGTTATTGCTCTCTGGTTGTTCTTTGATGATTCTTGACTCCACTTTGTTTTCCAGATCTGTGCCAAGACAAAACCAAACCCAGTTGTCTTCCTTTCAATTCTTCTTCTCCGTAACATTAACTGGTGGGAAAGCTGAAAAATTTCAACCAAAACAAAAAAACAAAAAAACAAAAAAACAGGGTGTTTGTGGAAACGAAGAAAGAGGAAACTTGAGAGTAGATAGAAACAAATAACGAAAGAAAAAAGAAAAGAAAAAACAAAGATGAAAAGACATATAAGTGGTATTGTAAGGAGATTTACCTTTGTTTTTAGGTACGATGTTTCAGAGTGAGAATGAGTGAAACAAGAAAGAAGGCTCTTGCTCTTCTGAAATGAGAGGAGAGAAAGGATTCATTCATTTCGTTTCGTTTCGCTCCGTAAAAAGAAAGCGCAAAGCATTTAGCTTAGCAACTCCCTTTTTCTTTTTCTTCTGTTTGTTTTGTTTTTTTTTTATATTGAATTTCTGAATGTTACGGACCCAGAAGACATTTCTTCAGAGCCCCTTCTTCTTTCCAGCTGCAATCAACGCCTCTCCTGGAGGAACTCAACTGAAGGGAAGGAAGGAAGGAAGGAAGGAAGGGGGATTCTGTTTGATGAGAAGATTTTCAAAGCTCAGACTCAGACTCCAGAGAGAGAGAGAGAGAGAGACAAAACTAGAACCAATAACCAAACAAAAAAAAAGAAGAGAAAAGGCCAAGGTTGGTGTAAAGTAGAAGGAGAAGATTGGTATTTGGTAATGGTAAATGTAAATGTAAAACCAAGTAAAGTGAAACACACACTCCCCGAGAACGCTCTATGCCTATGGAATACAATACAAAATACGACTAATTATTCCTATATTAACAAGATATTATTTTGTAGATAGAATATTTTTGTGTCACATGATAATTCTTAAAAAAGAAAAAAAAAAGAAAGAAAAGTCTAAAGGGTGGTTAGTTTGGTGAGAGTGGAATGTGGTACTAAAGTAGAGTAAAGTAAAGTAAAGTAAAGTAAAGGAAAGGGGGGTAATAATATATATATGCGCTTGCGTAATTTCTTCTCAATTTGGTTGGATTTTTGGGGTCCAGTCAAACCCCGCGAATTTGATTCTCCCTCTTTCTCTCCCCTTTTCTTTTCCCTCAAAAAACACACTTCTTTTTTTTTTTTTTTTGTTGGAGCTACTATTTCATGGAAATACTCTTCCACTTGCTCCTCTAATTCTTCTTTCCTCTCTTTTTCCGTTTTCTCCTTTTGTTTCCAGTAAATAAATAAATAAATTCCACGTGCAGAGCAATTTTGAACACATTGATGATGAGTAATGGGTATCTACCGTATCTTTTTATCTTCCAAGACCAAGGCTTTTAGTTTCTTATATTTCTTTATTATTATATTCTGCAGATGAGAGATACAGAAGTCGGTACAAGGTTACATCTAATTCACAAAATTCATAGAACCATGTACATGTTTTTTAATATTGAAAGTTTTTTTTTTTAAAGTCCTAGTAGAATTATGCATCAATAAAATTGTTCCGTTGTGATCAAGTTGTGCTAAATTTTTAATATATTTTTCTTTTACTCGATACAATTTCAGTATGATCTAAATTTGAAAAGAAAGAAAAAAAAAACAGTGTAATTGTAATTGGTGCAGGAAGCATTATAATAAATAAATGAAATGCCGTAACATCCGTGCGTGAGTAGCTGGTAGCTGGACTCACCTAATGTAATGTAATTCACTATCCACTGTACCACCATCATACACATTTATATATATATATATATATATATATATAAGATTGGTGTGCACGTCATGGGGTTGAATTT
Source organism: Morus notabilis (assembly GCF_000414095.1). Taxonomy (NCBI): domain Eukaryota; kingdom Viridiplantae; phylum Streptophyta; class Magnoliopsida; order Rosales; family Moraceae; genus Morus; species Morus notabilis. Next base: position 67,159 of record NW_010359270.1, on the reverse strand, counting down.
ATAGTGGAGAAATTCATATTAAATGGGTGAGTATTTGGCATTGCTTTGAATATAAGACTCTTTTGTCCCGTTTATTTTACCAATTTGAGTTTAGAATTTGAGTTTTGTTATAGTAAAAAGTTCTCAGAAACAGTCGCATTTAACTTTTTTGCTACAGTAAAAAGCTTTCAGAAACAATTATATTTAACTTTTTTGTTACAGTAAAAATCTCTCACATAAACATACATCTCAACTCAAATTAAAAACTTAAATGAGCGAACTAAACGGGCCTTTTAATTTTAAAGAGAGACAGAGACTAAGCGCTCATTTATTTTATGAGTTTAAATCTATAGTTTTAATTTTATTACAGTATTTTTTTATCATAAAAAATTTAAATTTTAAATATTAAAATTAAAAAATTATTGATTTAAATGTATGAACTAAACCGGTCATAAAATAGAGTAGTTGAGTTTGTTTTTGAAGGTTGATCATATCATATCAATATCTATATCATATCATAGGATAGGAAAAAGTGAGCATAATAGATAGAGACAAGATTACATACATAAATAAATTAAAAAAGAAAAAGAAAAATGAAAAGGATGTGAAACAAAAGAAAGAAACAAACACAATGAGGGCGCGGGGCGCGGTACATAGGAGAGTGTGTGTGTGGACTTGGGCTCGTCATCTCATGTATATATAATATATATATCTATATGCACACATATACATAATACATATATATATATATATGCGTGCGTGTGCATTGTTTGTTCGTATGCGTTGTGTTTTGTAGTTTCTCCATCTTGTTCTTGTGTGTGTGTGTGTGTGTGTGAGTTTTGAGTACTTTATGGGAAAGTGGATGAGAGATAGAGATAGAGATAGAGCTTGAGTTTGTTTTGTAGTGAGAGAAAGAGAAAGAGAAAGAGAGGGTGAGGATTGCATTTGATTTTGTCAGTTTCCTAAAATGCTTTGCACACGAGCGCATCCAACACTCTCCCTCTCTCTCTCCCTGGATTCGCACTTTTCTATTTGTACAAAATACAATACGAGGTACCGCCTCCTTCTCATCATTATTGCACATATACAAGCATGAAAACAAGATTTAAAAAAAAAAAAAAAAAAGTGTTACATGCTAAATAAACAATAGTAAAATTCTATATTACAATGGTATGAAAAAATGCTAATTGGTAGATCTTTGTTTTAAACCCTATCATATCTAAATTCAATGTTTAGGTTACACTATATATAGACTTCCTTATCATAAAAACTAAAAATCTCTTAAATAATTATTGACGGTGAAAATTTGTCTAATAATATAATCAAATGAGACGAGAATCAACACCATAATTTATAATAGTTCATCTCAGAGTGAACCTACATCCACAATGCAATTCTTTAAGAAAAGATGATAATTTCACAATCACTTTTCAGAGAATATAGAATACACGGTAACTTTTTTGCCAAGGATTAGACTTAGAGTTTCCATGCATGACGAATCCTCTTTTTATACGTGGCTAAGTAGGTTGATACTGACGCATTTAAATTTAAATTCAATGCCTAGTGTGATTATCTTTCTCGAATTTATAATATAGATTAACAAATATTTCATGTCGTTATCCTTATCCTTATTTGAATTTTAAATAAGTTAGGATCAAATTTATAAATTCCTCATGAATTTTATCACTTGTGTCAACATGCCCCTTGAACTTTAAAATATGCATGTTGTGTCTCCTAAATTTTGTCACTTGTGTCAGCATGCCCCCTAAGGTTAACTCTGATAAGTTTTTTAATGGAAATGCTCATAAATATCCCCTGAACTTTGTCACTTGTGTCAATATCCCCCTTGAACTTTAAAATGTACCTATTTTACCCCTCGAACTATGATATGTCTCCAACTTCTCTCCCTCCATCTTGATTTTATCAGTTTTTTAAATGAAAATGTTGATATGACCATTAAATTACTAATTATTTATGATATTTGACCATTAAAGTTTGTTAAGTTAATGGGTTTCTTGAGGCTTGTGTTGATTTTTTTTAAAAAGGTACAATAAAATAAATGGCCTGACGCATTTAGATTTAGAAATGCTATATATGTGGAAAGCATAGGCGAAATTCATTACATTATACAGATTTACTCTTCATTGTCAAAATTCTCTAATCAACTAAAATTTTGAGAATTGGTGCTTAAATAACATTTTTAGAGGAGAAGGTATTCAATAAACATCAAATATTATAGATAATTAACAATTTAATAGTAATATCAACATTTTCATTTAAAAAGTTGATAGAATCAAGATGGAATGGAAAAAGTTAGAGACATATCATAATTCGGGAGGGCAAAACATGTACATTTTAAAGTTCATGGGGCATATTGACACTAGTGATAAAGTTCAGGGGGAGCATTAATAAGCAATTCCGTTAAAAAACTTAATAGGGTTAACCTCAGGGGTATGTTGACACAAGTGATAAAGTTCAGGGGGCACAACATGCACATTTTAAAGTTTAAGAGGCATGTTGACACAAGTGACAAAATTCATGAAAAATTTATAAAATTTGTCCAATAAATTATCCTCCGCCATATTTTTATTGCGTGAAAAGCATACGTAACTAATTTATTCAGCTCGATTAACTAATACCATTGAGGATACATTATATTCTTTTTACCCAATACTAATAGTCCTCATTTTTTTTTTTTGGTTTCAATTAGTGAACTCAAAGTGGAGAGATTTAAGATTTAGATCTCAACAACATCATGAGGTTATGCCAACAACCACTTTAATATTCTCTTTTTAACACCTATGTTTTATTTTTCATTATTTTGGGATGAAGATATATTGGCCGTGTTTGGAATTGATCCAGTTTTTGTTTTTTATGTTTTTCGAGAAAAAAAAAATGAAAACGTTTCCAAAACGGTATTTGGCGCAATAAAAACAAAAAAACAGAAATGAAAATGATTTTTTAGTTTAGTATAAAATGAGAGAGAAATGAAAAATGACTTTTAATCGTTTTTCATTTTTTGTTTTCATTTTCTCCTCTCTCGAACAGAGAGAGAGAGACATTAATGGGTTTTTTTATACTGAAAATAATCTCTTAATAAAACTACCAAATACATTTTTAAAAATAATTTCTGTCTGAGATTAAAAATATTTTTATTTTTATTTTTATATAAAAAATAAAATTATTTTAAAATGAATTCTAAACGCGTTCATTATATCTCATACAAATCATCATTTTGCTATAAAAAGAAATTGCGGTGTATATTTCTCTTTATTAAGGCGTCAATGATGAATTTCTCGGTATTTCTATTATGTGTATTTGTAATATTATAAGGAAGCGTTGGAACTTTGTCTTGTTCTTGAGAATATTTAGAAAGAAACCCTTTTGTCAAATAGAATACTAATTAGTTCACTAAAAAACAGCGGAATCCTCGCAAAGAAACCGGGCTGATTTCTGGAGTGGCGCTTTACATATTACTAGTTAATTAATTAATTAATTAATAGTTGTATGAGGGAAGAGGAGAAAATTTTAAGTGAAAAAGTTGAAAAGGTCCCCGTCATGAGCGAAAAAAAAAAAGGAAAAGAAAGAGAGATAAGGAGAGAGGGAGAAAATAAAAAAATAAAAAAAAGCAAAAGAGCTGAAAATTACAAAAAAAACTCAAATCCAAGACGCAAAAACCATTGCGCCACCCCCACTTTTTGAAACCCCCACACCACCCTTCAAGTGTTACTCTGTTAATTGACGATTCTAAACATTGTATCCAGTCATATGACGATTCTTACTCCTAATTATTATTATTACGTTTATACTTAATTTATATTTTTCATCCTATTACTTTAAGACCATAGACTCTTAACATTTACGTTACTTTTTTTTTTCTTCAATAGTAAAATAAGTATTAATATACTTTGTTAGGATAAAACTTTGATTATTATTTTATAATAAAACTTGAATATTAAAAATACTTTTATAAAACATTTTCAACTTCTTCACATTGAATAATTTGTAGATAAATTTTTTTTAAAACTTCAAAATCTATTTCTAGGCGGGATCATACATTCGACTTACTATTTATGTACCACTGTCGTTCACATGTCATTAATATGATAGCATTTTGGGTACATCAACATACTTTGTGACTTGAAGTTACTAAGCATAGTCTCGTTGTCTCGTATACTTTACTTTCATTACATAACTTACTTACTCTTACATCCATAAATACTACTTTTTACACATTGTAGCGTTTTCAAAACACGTGGCCACATCCCACTTCTTCATCCTTTTCTGCACCCAACAAACAGGTTTCAAGGAGCCGGTGTCTTACCCGAGCTTCCTACAACACGAACAAAACGGGATGAGCTTTTGCTCAGCAAGTAACAACAGACCACAACAAGTGCAATCAGTAATGCATACTCATATATACATTCATGTCATACACCCTAGCACATTTTCTAAACATTTAAATCATTTATCATATTATGTTTTCTTTTCTTTCATTCATAGTGTCATGCTTTCTTTTCTTTCATTTCATCGTGGCATGCTTTCTTTCCTTTCATTTCATCGTGTTATGCTTTCTTTTCTTTCATTTCATCGTGTTATGCTTTCTTTTCTTTCATTTCATACTTCCTTACAACTTTTGTTTTTGTGTCATTCGTTTCTAATAACTTTTACTTCTTATGGGCCCCGTACCTGTTGTATCGTTGCGCGCATAACCAGTGAGGAGTATGGTAGCGACCCAAAACTAACTCACTTATGGTTTCGTTTCATTCATAATAATCTCCCTTGCGAAGGCGGGTACAAACAGTTTTATTAACTTCTTATCATTTGTCATTTTTACTTCATATATCGTCTTACTGTCATTTTTTTCTTATCCTGACAGTAATTTTAATCTTATCATCTTACTGCATTTTTTTTCTTATTATGACAATAATTTTAATCTTATCGTCTTACTTTCATTTTTTTCGTATTATGACAATAATTTTAGTCATATTATTGCATCTTTAAGCATTTCTACCAATTTCCTATGAAATTGGACTTTGTTTAAACGTTTGACTTTGACTATTTCGCATATTAAAATTATACTACTACTCTAAGTCCATAAGCACAATTAATACAACAAATGAGAATCAAGACACATCCTTCACATAATAACATACATTGAACTTACAATATGCACAATTTTGTGCAACACAGAGAAATAAACTTGTTCGTGTTATAGACAAAAGAAAACTGTTGGTACTTTTAGAAGTTCTGCTAAAGTCACGACTTTCGTGTCACTAGCAACTAAACTGCTTTGATTGCCTACCGATCCTATCATATAAATTCCTGATAGGTAGATTTACAATCTAAGACCAGTAATTGTAATACAATTTGACTCGAACTCGTGGTTCCGTAAATGTTATTTTCTTAAAGTGCGTATGTCGTGTCTAAAATCCTTGACGAGATCTACGATTTTCATGTTCGATTTTCAGACCGAAACATCTCATATATCTCTAATGTGCACCAAACCCTTGCATATTTGGCCTAAAATCACATTTTGGTTATGTTTCAGAAATCAGTCCGAAACTGATGTCTAGGTTCGCTTTTGAGAAAAAAGTTATTCACAAAAGTTGTTCGGAACAAAATTTTCTTTAAGTTTATGTTGGTTACTTTTTGAAATTAACCTTCTATCTTGGTCTTCTAGTCAAAACAGAACCGGATTAAATTTTTGGGTTAATAATCTAGTTTTCGATTTTGGTCTGAAACTAAGAATTTTCATCGTTTTAGGTTTCTACACATTTTTGATCACCTAAATAACTTATTTTGCACTTCTCATTCCTCTGATTCTTCATTATAACTGGGTTGGTTTAAATTCTCTAACTAAATTTTAGCGAAATTCTGTCTAATTTTTGGATTTTTCGAGCTAATCATAGCTCGTCTTATCTGTTGTTTCAACATTTAAACCACATATCACTTCCTTTTATCATCGTAAACATGATACGTTTTAGGATTTCATCACTATTCTCACAAGAATTCTCCATAGCGAAAAATGCCAACACAACACCTAATAATAGATAATTTATCCTCTAGACATTAGGTTTTTCAGTACCATTATTAACCATAAGCAAATCATCATCCTTAGCAAAAAATTTTCCATAATTTCTACTGCTCATGGACGTGCAGCCATGGCGAAAAATGAGGAGAAAAATTAAAATTTTACTTTAGAAGAATGAAGAATAAGTTCCGGTGACGCTAATCAATGATATTTTTCTGTCGATTTCGATTTGAATTCCTTTTTCTCACTTTGGGAATTTTTTTTTCTCTCTTTCTTTGGCTGAGTGTTCTCTGTTTTCTTGCATGGAAATGAACAATTTTCTTGTATTTTTTCTTATAAAACCGTTCACAAAAGAGATGAGGGACCTAGGTGCAATTTTGACACTTTCTAAGGTCATTTTTTTTTGTGCAAAGAAACTCAAAATATCATTTTGCTTCTCCCTTAAGTGTTGGCCAGCCATATCCTTTCTTTTCATGTGTCCTAATCTCAGCCCTCCATCCATTACTCATCTTAAATCTCAACCATTCATTCTTAATAACTATCTCATTTCGGTTCAGTTTAATTCTTATCCGGTGCGCGTTTTACTTGCGTTCTTCAGACAGCTGGTCAACTTGGTTAACTTTATTCAACCTTAACTAACTTTTTAAGAGTGGCCTATTGGTCAACAAATTTTGACTCGGTCAATCCTAATCGATCGTTCATTCTTCGTTCTAATTGTTTCTAAAACCTTAGAATTGATGTTTTTCAATCATTTTTCATTTCTTAAACTTAATATTCATGTGTTTATCCTCTTATGGGAATAACACAACGCTCTGTGTCTCTTTCTTGATTACAGTCTGAAATTCAGTAACTGCATCATAGTTCAAAATTTTTTTGACTTTTAGATTATACTTTGCTATTCAATATTAATATCAACAAATACTTATCATAAAAGTATTCATATTTATAATATAGAGAATTTCAAGAAATTTCATCTTATACAATAATTTATTCGATAAATGTTTTGGTCATGACAAGTCAAAATCATTTCAGATAAAAACTATGTAGAACATACAGTTTCTAATGCAGATCTAACGACTAAAAAATATGAAACTACTAACAGCCTATTTTCTCGAGTCCTACCAGAAAAGCTCTCTTAAACTAATATCTATAAGAGTGTCTCCAAATGAACTCTTTAAATTTTAGTTAAAATGGCTAAGTAGCTATTTTAGCTTACAATTTTTATGTGATTCACTACAAACATACTCCTTATTTTAACTAAATATAAATTATTTTAATATTTGTTGATTTTAAAATATAAATAATTTTATTGAATTTATAAAAAAAAAAAATCTTTGCATTTATTACTGTTGAAAGAGTAAAATAATACCAAAAAAAAAAAAATGGAATGACTGGCCTCTACATGCTAGCTATATTTAACTAGTGTGGAAGACATTTTTAAAAATAGCTAACCATTTAACTAATAGTTGGAGTAGAAAAAAATTAAAAAAAAATCTAAGTCATTAACCATTTTGACTAAAAAATGAAGGGCATGTTCTTTTGTCCAAAAAACTCAAAAAAAGACAACTCGAGTTTCAATTTTATTCAAGTTCACGTTTTTTTAAGTTTCAATTTTATTCAACTTTACTCAACTTTATTCAAATTATAACTTCAACTCAAGTTATAACTCAAATTCAACTCAAAAACTACACTTAAACTACACTCTAAAAGAACAACTCCGAAATGACTAGTATGATTAGGGTTGCTCTAATCCTAATATACTAATTAAATCCTCGTGTATTTGTAGTGTGTGTATATATAAGCTCTTTGTCTATAGTTAACATGAAATTCATTAAGTTTTGCAATTTTTTTTTTCTTAATTGTGTTTTCTGTACGCTTTCTTGGTCGATCAGATCATATCCTATTTATATATAAACGTAGAAAGACACAAAGCAAAATGGTATGACTCTAAGAGAGAGCGTGGACGTGGAGTGTACCAAAAGGCAAGGCACGACAACCCAGGAAAGAAATTTATCGTCAAACCTAAAACAACTCTTCTCCTACCACAAATTTATAATTACGTTTCTCCTACGGTACTAATTATTATGTTATTGTGTATGAATTCCACGAGTCTTTTTACTGAAATTTCCTGGCTTGGAGGCTTTTGAGCTTTTTATTCATTGTCATTGACTAATCACTGCTATTATTCCACCGTCTCCATCGGGGGTGAGAAGAAAAAGAAAAAGAAAAAGAAAAAGAAAAAGAAAAAAAAGAGCCCAAGAAGAGTGATATTTCCCTCGTGTGACGTGCATTTTTTGGATTTTGCTTGTTGCGTTTTCAAAGGGGAGTTTGAATATTTGTTCATCCCATCTTCCATTTTCTATCATATAAAACGTGTGCATGTTTGATATAGGTACAAGAAATGTCAACTTTTCAATCTATGAGATCTTTCGTCTCTTTCCAATTATATTTCTTCTCTTTCAGGACATATTAATTATCAACCCCTTTTATGAGTTTTCAAGTTGCATATGATCCATATAAATTTTTGCACGTTATACTTTAGAGAATAGTAAATATATAGGAAGCCCAACTAACTCGATTACATATAGTTCTATATTTTTGTTACTTTTTTTTTTTTTTTTTTTTTTTTTTTTAATTTCAACTTGAATTGATAACAGCAATAAATATATATATATATATATATATATATAGTTATGCAATTTATCTCTCTCACCTTTTAGTATTTTTTCCCCTATTTTCTCACCTGTTTTTGTTGATATATAAAAGGGTTATTTTGATAAACACCTCTGAAAATAGTATCATTAAGAATTTTTGGATTTCAATATTGATCTATTGAATTTTACCCTTTCAGAATAAGTAATTTAATAAATTATTATCGATAATTTGACAGATGTCGCCGGCGGCAGGTCTCTGATCGCCCGTAGCGGGCGTAATTTAACAAATTATTATTTAAAATTTAATAAATTATTATTTATAATTTAACAGATTATTATCAAAAGGATGACTTATTACAACAAAAGGGCTGAACTCTAAAAGAATGTGTTTAAGAGTTAGTTTTTATCATTTTCTCTATATAAAATTATACAATCTTTTCCTAATGTCCAAATCCAATGTTTCGTCCCGTGACACAAATATGCTTCGTTTATAGACCCAAGTCACGCTTTTACATTTCTTTTTGGGGTTGTGGTTTGATAGGGGATGAGTATATACGTCTATTCATATTCGGCTGAAAACGGTTTTTGATCCCATTTGGGGCATTTTGGAGTGATTGGGTCAAAAATAAATGGGTAATGCAGAAATAAAACCCTTCTCTTACCATTGGTAGCCCAAAAAAGTCTAAAACACAATTCTATAACTTTTCCGTTTGTTAAAGGACAAACTTTCCCATAGTCTAAGTAGTTAAGAAAGCATGTAAGTGCACCACAACATCTGGTCGTGTCAAAAAAGCCACCAAAAGCCTTCTTTGGCGAAACATAACCTTTTGCCTTCAATAATGCGCACTAGGGGTGAAAAAAAATCCCACAACCCAACGAATATGTTTAACCAACCCAACCCAACTCGACGCATATTAATCCGAACCCCATCAACTTAATCAAGAGATTAACTTAATTTGACTATTAATTTAGTGGGTTTAAGTTGAGTTTTTCTTAACCCAAATTAACCCGAATCCACCTAATTTATTTATCTATAAAAGTAAATATTTTCTTACCTCATAATATATAACTTTTGTCTTATATTTACATTATTTACTTGACAACCTATTATGTTTTGTGTTGTATGAATTTTTATTATTGCTTGTTTGTTGGTTTACAACTTATATATCTGAACTTGTTTTGCATATATTTTGTTTTTATATTAATTTATAACTTATGTGTTAATTTTAGAGCTTTATAAGGTTAATATTATTATGAAAGCTAGCTTTTTTTTTATACAGTATTTTAGGTTAAATGATTAGCTTTATTTATCTATTGCCCGATCCCGATCAACCCATCAAATCCACCCAAATTTTAATTGGGTGGGTTAATTTTGAACTTTGGATTGATTGGGTGAGTTAAATTTGAAATCAACCTACCCAAACTTAATTAGGTGGGTTGAAGAATCTCAAAAACCCACCCAACCTACCCGATGTTCACCCCATTATGCATCAATGAATAACTTCATACGATGTCAAAGCACTAGAGTATTACCATTATCATATTAGACAAATTTTAATACAAATGCTAATACTAATTGTATATTTGACACTAAAATTGTGATAATAGGATATTTAACATGTTGTGTTGCAATGCATGATACTATTTGAATTGTTAAATATACTTTTTTATAATCATTAAATTTTAAAAGTTGTAAAAGTAAACTTTTAATTTTAAATTAATTTAGAAAAGTAAAAGTTGTAAAGATTAAATGAAAAAGTAACCATATCACCAATAGGACTCAAGTGCCAAATTTTTCATATGCTATATTTGGTGAAAAATTAGCTAAAAAATATAGCATATGAAAAATTTGGCACAATAAATAGCATTATTTAGAGATGATTTTTTTTTTAAAATTAATACATTAATTATATCATTGCATTAGAGACGTTTTTATAAAATATTCAAGAAGAAAAAAGGGAGATTTTAATGTGGGTAAATTAAAAAGAGTATTATTTAGGGATACGAATAAGAAATAGTTTTAAATAAGAAAAAAAAATTATTTTCAGGATATGTATGAGAAAATAGTATCCGTCGCTCTCATTTCCTTTTCTTCTTTATTTTTGGCGGATCAACCTTGATGAGGCTACGTAAGTGATGTTTTGGCAAATCCTCAGGTTGAAGTGTTGTAATTAGTAAGTATGGCTTTTGTTTTAAAAGTGGGAATTAATTGCATGTAACGATAAATTGATGCGAGTAAAGGATATTTGAGTGAGCGGTTTTTTTTTTCTTTATTTTTTTTTGACCTTTCGACACGACCAAATTGTACTATTATATATGCAAAGAGCTTAGAGCTAGCAATGGCGTGTTATTAACATGACTCTTTACTCTTTACCAGTACGAGACTGAAAAACCAAACGAATGAGGAGAAGAATCCTTACATATACTTGCACCATAGAGAAAGCAAGTCCTGCAAAGCAAATTAGGTACTCGGCAAGATTTAAGAAGTTCTGAGTTTTATCATCTATTATTTCTTCCAGTTGGATGACAAGGACACTCAAATACAAGCAATTCCTACTAGCTTATTTCGTCCTCTGGTTTATTATTGTAAGATAGAAACTTGATTAAGACTAAATATATTATTGCATCACATATATTCTTAATGACAATAGCAAGTATGACGACAGGATAACACTTGTGTTACAGATCAAAAGTAGACACTAACATTACTTGATGTCATAAAATTAGTAGTTTTCATCATCCAAACCACAGCATGCATGAAGTAGGAGATATGCATCATTTTATAGCTAACGCCTAACGAGTAGTCGTCCATGACAACCACTTCCTTGTGACAGCCAAGGGAAGGATTCTGAAAGCAACATCCTCAGCTGTTTCGTAATACAAGTTTCTCCATCTCTTGCAAAACACAAGGGGTCCGATGAGACTTCCGAATCCAACAATAAATCCGATTTCAACGCTTAAGAGATCCCAATCGATCTTTTTCGACTCAGAGTGTGTTGAATGGGACTTGTCATCACCGGAAGGTGGACTCTGATGATCTGCTGGTGTGCAGTTTGTGGTCAAAGGGCAACCGTGCAATCCTCGATTTCCAATAAAAGAATTGGCCGAGAATGTTTGAAACTGAGTTCCAGACGGAATCATCCCGACCAGTTTGTTGAAGGATAGGTTGAGATGCGAGAGGAAATTAAGGCTTGCAAGTGATGTGGGAATTGTGCCACTGAGCTCGTTCCATGAGAGGTCTAATGACTCCAGAGATTGTAATTCGCCAAGGGACCCTGGAATTGGGCCTGAGAATGCATTACTCGACAAGTTGAGAACATAGAGCAATCTAAGAGCTCCAAATTCCTCTGGAATTGGCCCATTGAAATCGTTGCTTGAGAAGTCAATGCAGGTCTCGGCCGTCAGGATTTTCACCAAAAGCGTGTCTTGACCCTTCATGGTAATTGCAGTTGAGACCACATAATTCAAATCTTTCCAAACTGCAATCTGCAGGTGACTGAGCTTTTCATCCGGGGAGGACATCATTGCCTTCCAATTTGTCAAGAAGTTGCGTCCTGGTAGCTGACCGCTGAAACTGTTGTGAGCCAGATCAATTATTTGAAGCTTTGCCCAGCTGGATTCATTGATGTTGGCGTTGTGACATCCGATGCTTCCACGGAACTTGTTGGCTCGCAGAATGAGAACTTGCAAGGAGGATATGTTGTTCAAGAAGCACGGGAATTCGTCAATCAGTTGATTATTGCCCAGGTCCAAAACCTCCAACCCAGTGCAATAGGCCAATGATTTTGGAATTTTTCCTTCCATTGAATTTCCATGGAGATCTAGGGTCCTCAAAACACAACCAGCTGCAAAAGAGTCCGGAATTGCCCCACTTAAATGATTCCCCCGTAGATTTAGTACTATCAGAGACGTACTAGTCATTGTATACATGCATTCAGGTATTTTACCACTCAAGTTATTACTAGAAAAATCAACAAACTTAGCGCTGGTCATTTCGCATATTGATTGGGGTATGACTCCTGTAAGGCCATTGTGTGAAAGGGAGAGGAAAAAGTTGGAAGAAAGGTTTTTACCAATGTCAAATGGAATGGAAGAATGAAGATTATTGCTAGAAAAATCTATATAGTCGGCACTTGGGGGTAGAGTGGGTAGCTTTCCATGGATTTGGTTAGAATTCAGATCAAGAATGTTGAGATACATAGGAGGAGAGTAAGGTTCTTGTATTCCCTCTAGATGATTATGTGAAAGATTCAGAACAGTAAGCCCAAAACTCTCGAACCCCAAATTCCAGACCCAATTTGGTATCGTCCCATGTATTTGGTTGTTTGAAAGATCCAAAGAAGTTAAACTTGAGTGATTCTTCAGGTTTGGAAAGACGTTCAGTCTACAAGAAGCCAGAGATAACGTGCTAAGGCCCTCTGGAAAGGAAGAAGGAGCAGCGGCGTATGCGTCGACGGCCACAGATAAGTTGTTGAATGAAAGGTCAAGCTCAATGAGTTTGACAAGCTCCTTAAGAGTGCTTTCTAGTTGTATGGTGCCGTTGAGATTATTGAAAGGGAGTGATAGATATGAAAGATTTTTGAGTTCAAAGATGGACATTGGAATAGGCCCTTCGAGGTTGTTCCCACCCAAATAGAGATATTGGAGAAGGGAGGGAGACACGTTTGGAAAGTCAGGAAGTTGGCCATGAAATTCATTGTCGGAAAGGTCAATCCTTTCCAATGATGCAGCTTTAAACAGAGATGAGGGGATTAGACCAGTGAATTTGTTAGCGGACAAGTCCAAGTAAACCAACTTGGTGAGCATAAAATTTGGAACTGACCCATTGAACCGGCTTTTGGAAAGGTCAAGAGTGGACAAATTTGCAAGATTATTGATGGATGTTGGGATTCTCCCTGAAAAACTAGTATTACTGAGCTCTAGGTACTGAAGAGAATTGTTTTGGGGAAATTCTGGAAAAGAACCTTGAAGCAATGGATTGAATGATACGTCAACGTACTCCAGTGAAGGTACCTGGAAGATCTCTTGGGGAAATGTTCCGTAGAGCCCGCAATTGCTGAGTTTCAGGGAAGTTAACCGTGGGAAATTTGCAATGAACCTTGGGACTGGAGAAGACAAAGGGTTGCCGTCCAGGCAAAGCGAGGACAAGGAGTGTAGGTTCCGAAGCGAGTGATGAATAGGGCCTGAGAGAGAACAACCGGTCATGGTCAGCACTCGAAGATTTGGGAGTGAGGATGAAAAGACTCGGCCCCATTCCTTCCCAGCGGCAGACATGTCTACAAAGTCAAGATGCAGTTCTTCTAGCTTTGTGAGGTTCTGAAAGGACATGCTCCAGTTTGACTGATGAACTTTCAGCAAAGGAGATCGCGGAAAGACGATCAGCAACGTGGTCGTAAAATCAAGAGTAACCAAGTTTGTGAGGCGCGACAACTCGATCGGGATTTGCCCAACAAAACCAGAGTCTGCCAAATTCAGATGAGTCAAGCTGGTTAGATTACCAAAGCTCGACGGCATCGGAGTGCTGAAGTTGTTAAGAGAGAGATCCAGGGTCTTGAGGTATTGAAATTGGAAGAGACTGGAGTTGTGCGTCAATCCACCGCTGATAAATTTGTTGCTGAGATCAAGACCAACAACACGTCCCTCTTGACAGCGTACGCCGTCCCAAGTGCAGCAATCCGTACTCCGATCCCATGGCAGCGGATCAAGATCGAATGTGAGGGTGTTGTTCAACTGGAGCAGCAAAGATCGCTCGTGGCTCAGACATGATTGGCCTGCTGCTGCTGCTGCTGCTGCTGCTGCTGCTGTTGCTTGCAAGCTGAGCAGTGGTAGTAATATTAATGTTGAGCATATATTGATCATCATCAAGAAATTATATAACCATGAAAAGGCTGGAGGAGTTCTCATCATTGGCGCAATTTTGGAAGGGAGAGAAACAAATACGTAATTCGTTGTTTGATCAGTTATCTATGATCTAGTGAGAATATACGTACATATGTGTATGGACATAGATATTTGCATTTAGTAGCCAAGTCTGACCATTCTTCCTTGAATGCAATAAGTTAACTGCACGGAAAATGCGTTTGCAACAAGTAACAAGACAATTGGCATCGAAAACGATTTGACATTGTTTTCCAATTCAATGAGTCCTTTTTCCAACAGCGTCGAGATAAGATTTATTTTTCTCTTCTTTGGTTGAGAATTCATAATTACCGAAGTCTAAAACTTGTCAAGTTATTGAAATGGACTTTGTGCATCCCCCTCTCCATGTCGTGTTCTTTCTTTAACTCCCGGCATAAGGTGAACTTATTGAAGGACCAACCAAAATTCTAATTTTGAGACGCTATAGCTCTTTATAAAAAAAAAAAAAAAATCTAATTTTGAGACGCTAAAGCTCTTTATAAAAAAAGGGGAGGAAATCAATCTCAATAGCCGTGTTTAGAATTGATCTCGTTATTTTTCACATTTTTCGAGAAAAAAATGAAAACGTTTTTAAAATGGCGTTTGGCGCAATAAAGACAAAAAATGAAAATGAAAATCGTTTTTTATTTCTCTCTCATTTTATACTAAACTAAAAAATCGTTTTCAATTCTGTTTTTTGCCTTTATTGCGCCAAACGTCATTTTGAAAACGTTTTCATTTTTTCTCAAAAAACGTAAAAAATAAAAACGAAATCAATTTTAAACACGGTCAAAATCATTTTAGAACGATTTTCAAACGCGTCTAATACTTCTTATTGAGCAGCTCAATCTGCGCAATGATGAAGAAATTAAAAAGATGAGTCAACTGGTCAAGTCAATGCAAGCTAGCTCGACCCGTACGAAAAATCTAAAATCGTTTAAAAGTCTCCTGATTTGATATAATTTCTGTCCATATATAATAAATACACTTTTGTCACATCAATAATAGCTAGCATGTATACAAGGAAAATTCTATCCTAGTATGAATGAATGAATGACCAGCATTATGAAATATGAATGAATGAATGACCAACTAACATAAGGGATCACTATTTGCTGAGAATATTCATATATATATACATATAACTATACACACACCTGTATAAATAGATTCGTCCTAGCTCTATTATTATCTACTGAGAATACTCTTATATATACATATGCATTACACACAAATATATATGCATTTTTTAGCCAAGAGAAGACTGGCCATGCATTCTTCCTTTAAATTCACCAAGTTAACAAGAATGAAAAATACGTTGGTCCGGCACTTGCTGACTGGCATGACAAGATGAAAAATTCACTAGTCAGGTCAATGCTAATATTGGTACAAGGATAATTCATCGTAATATTCGAAGAAGAAAAATTCAATAAAAATGTTGAGAAGACCAGCATAATATTATTATTAGTGACCGACGACTTAACATTTGAGACCTCATATATATGTGTGAAAGAGAATGAGCAGCATTATTAATGGCACGGGAAGAAGTTGGGTGAGGCCGTGTGGGATCCCGCATTTAATTTTTATTTCTTATTTAGAGGCACATTGTTTTTTTTTTTTTTTGGCTGAATGAGACGTAATATTGAAAAAGCCACAAAAGGCTAGAACTATAAATGGAGGGACAAAGTTCAAAAAACAACGACTGGAATAGTATTCAGAAAAGCCATTGAACGGCTAAAAGACCACCAGGTGGAGCCAAGAGCCACAACGAACCAGTAGGACATCACGCAGGTAATTAGCCCAGTCGAAGGATGCCGGAGTGACTTACTAACCCAACAACGGAAAAAAATCTCCTATGAAGGGTGGAGTGAAAGCAAGTTCCTCTCATTAAACAAGATCTAACCAAACAACATGTTTAAGCCGATAACTGAATTGTAACACCAAACAACAAACCAAATAAGGGTTGGGTGGAGAAACTACTGCCCTTATTACAAATATGGAAACTACAACACAAAAGCTAGGAAACATCAAATAGATCAAGCTAGAAAAATTGAGCCCCCAATGCTGGAAATATGTGAAGAACGGTAGGAGCGGTGCTAGAAAAAGGCTCATGAAGTAGTTCCGAAGATGTGGGCCGTTATAGAATGATATTAGAGCCTGCACCCAGCCAGATGTATAGCTAACGAGGACGTTGGGCCCCCAAAAGGTGGGGTAGTTATGCCAGTCATCAATCCCTTGAGGTAAGAGGTCCAAGAAAAGGTAAGTTGTGAGTCTTACATCGGCTGATTAGGGGTGGCAATTCGTGTCACGTGTCGTGTTCGTGTCGTGTTTTAATCGTTTTTTATAAATTTACAGTCAACCCGAACACGACCCGTGACACGAAATTTTTTAAAAACCGCAACACGAACACGACACGACCACGTTACGAGTTGACACGACACGACCCGAAAATGACCCGTGAACCCGAAATTGACACGAAAATTGTATACTTTTATTTAGGTTTTTACATATTAGAAATAACTTAAAATTCATAACACACTAAATTACAATAACATCCATTGAAATTAAGCAAATAATAATATAAGATTTTGAGTATAACTATCATGATATCACAAGTTCATAATAAAATTAAAAATATGAAATGAAAAATATATGAATTTTTTTGTTTTTTACGAGTTTCGTGTCGTGTTCGGGTTAGGCGGGTCCAACCCGAAATTGAGCCGTGTTTTTCGTGTCAATTTCAGGTCGACCCGATTCTGACCCGAACATCTTTTTTCTCAACCCTAACCCGTAAAATTCGTGTCGTTTTCGAGTCGTGTCGTCGTGTCGTGACCCATATTGCCGGCCCTACGGCTGATAATGGTTATAGATAACTGTTTATAAGGAAAGACACCATCTTTTAATAGTATGAGGTCTTTTAGGGTGAAGCCTAAAAGTAAAACCGTGCATGCTCAAACTTAAAGTGGACAATGTCATCTTCTAATGGTATGAGGTATTTTGGGGTATCAGAGACTGTACTCAGCCAAAAGTATGTCCAACGAGGATGTTGGGCCTCCACAAGAAAGGGTGACTATGATAATCATCAATCCCTTGAGGCAAGAAATCTAAGAAAACTTTACAATCCCATATTGGCTGGGGAAGGATATAGGTAATGATTTATAAAGAATGACATCACCTCTTAATGGTATGAGACCTTTAAAGAGTTTATATTACTCAACCAACAAGAGATTTAGCTATAATATTCAAAACAAGAATAAAAAACTATATTCTAACATAGGACCAATATTACAAGAGTTTATAAACTCACCCTTAAAGAAAAAACTGTTTTAGGCTCCATTGATGATGAAAACTCGTTCCTAAGCTTGAACGATTTGATTAAAATAAGATTCTTACCGAAAAAGAAGAACAAAAAATTTGGATTAATAGACAACCATGGAGAGAAATTGTTAAAAAGGAAGTTTATTGAAAGGGAGTGCTTTCTAGTTGTATGGTGCCGTTGAGATTATTGAAAGGGAGTGATAGATATGAAAGATTTTTGAGTTCAAAGATGGACATTGGAATAGGCCCTTCGAGGTTGTTCCCACCCAAATAGAGATATTGGAGAAGGGAGGGAGACACGTTTGGAAAGTCAGGAAGTTGGCCATGAAATTCATTGTCGGAAAGGTCAATCCTTTCCAATGATGCAGCTTTAAACAGAGATGAGGGGATTAGACCAGTGAATTTGTTAGCGGACAAGTCCAAGTAAACCAACTTGGTGAGCATAAAATTTGGAACTGACCCATTGAACCGGCTTTTGGAAAGGTCAAGAGTGGACAAATTTGCAAGATTATTGATGGATGTTGGGATTCTCCCTGAAAAACTAGTATTACTGAGCTCTAGGTACTGAAGAGAATTGTTTTGGGGAAATTCTGGAAAAGAACCTTGAAGTAATGGATTGAATGATACGTCAACGTACTCCAGTGAAGGTACCCGGAAGATCTCTTGGGGAAATGCTCCGTAGAGGCCACAATTGCTGAGTATCAGGGAAGTTAACCGTGGGAAATTTGCAATGAATCTTGGGACTGGAGAAGACAAAGGGTTACCGTCCAGGCAAAGCGAGGACAAGGAGTGTAGGTTCCGAAGCGAGTGATGAATAGGGCCTGAGAGAGAACAACCGGTCATGGTCAGCACTCGAAGATTTGGGAGTGAGGATGAAAAGACTCGGCCCCATTCCTTCCCAGCGGCAGACATGTCTACAAAGTCAAGATGCAGTTCTTCTAGCTTTGTGAGGTTCTGAAAGGACATGCTCCAGTTTGACTGATGAACTTTCAGCAAAGGAGATCGCGGAAAGACGATCAGCAACGTGGTCGTAAAATCAAGAGTAACCAAGTTTGTGAGGCGTGACAACTCGATCGGGATTTGCCCAACAAAACCAGAGTCTGCCAAATTCAGATGAGTCAAGCTGGTTAGATTACCAAAGCTCGACGGCATCGGAGTGCTGAAGTTGTTAAGAGAGAGATCCAGGGTCTTGAGGTATTGAAATTGGAAGAGACTGGAGTTGTCCGTCATTCCACCGATGATTGATTTGTCGCTGAGATCAAGACCAACAACACGTCCCTCTTCACAGCGTACGCCGTCCCAAGTGCAGCAATCCGTACTCCGATCCCATGGCCGCGGATCAAGATCGAATGTGAGGGTGTTGTTCAACTGGAGCAGCAAAGATCGCTCGTGGCTCAGACATGATTGGCCTGCGGCTGCTGCTTGCAAGCTGAGCAGTGGTAGTAATATTAATGTTGAGCATATATTGATCATCATCAAGAAATTACATAACCATGAAAAGGCTGGAGGAGTTCTTATCATTGGCGCAATTTTGGAAGGGAGAGAAACAAATACGTAATTCGTTGTTTGATCAGTTACCTATGATCTAGTGAGAATATACGTACATATGTGTATGGATTTAGATATATGCATTTAGTAGCCAAGACTGACAATTCTTCCTTGAATGCAACAAGTTAACCACTCGGAAAATGCGTTTGCAACAAGTTAAAAGACAATTGGCATCGGAAGCGATTTGACATTGTTTTCCAATTCAATGACTCCTTTTTCCAACAGCGTCGAGATAAGATTTATTTTTCTCTTCTTTGAATGAGAATTCATAATAACCAAAGTCTAAAACTTGTCAAAGTTATTGAAATGGACTTTGTGCATCCCCCTCTCCATGCTGTGTTCTTTCTTTTAGTCCCGGCATAAGGTGAACTTATTGAAGGACCAACCAAAATTCTAATTTTGAGACGCTAAAGCTCTTTATAATAAAAAAAAAAAAAAATTCCAATTTTGAGACGCTAAAACTCTTTATAAAAAAAAAAAAACAAATTCTAATTTTGAGACGCTAAAGCTCTTTATAAACAAAAAAAAAAAAATTCTAATTTTGAGATGCTAAAACTCTATAAAAAAAAGGGAGGAAATCAATTCCAATGCTTCTTCTTATTGAGCAGCTCAATCTGCACAATGATGAAAGAAATTAAAAAGATGAGTCAACTGTTAGCTAGCTTCTAAAAGTATTCGACCGTATGAAAATCTAAAATAAAAGTCTCCTGATTTGATATAATTTCTGTCCATATAAAATAAATACACTTTTGTCACATCAATAATAACTAGCATGAATACAAGAAAAATTATATCATAGTAAAAGGAATTGACAGGACGTTTGGTTCATATATTTAAATTTATGATTTAAAATTATTTTTAATTTACGTGTATTTTTTTTGAAAAAAAATACTGTAACAAATCACAAATCGTGATCTAAATCATGACACGAATCCTTACTCTAAACCTACCCTAATAATTGCGAAATGACCAGCATTATGAAATATGAATGAATGACCAACTAACATAAGGGATCACTATTTGCTTGACAAGTAGTTTTCTCATGTATTAGTGTCGGAGTGGAAAGATTCAGTCGCTAGAACGACATCATTTTGATGTAAAAAAAATGACGGTGTTCAGAGGATGACAAAGCAAATTAAGAAGAAACGATGTCATATTCGGTTCAACCAAAACGACATATGACAAAATTAATAACCAAAGAAGTTGATCCCAGAATGAAAGATTAAAAGGCAGAATAACTTAAAGATGGGAAGAGTGGGTCAAATCAGATGGTGGAGAAGAACACAAGTGTTTTAGATAAATGGTTCAGAAAAAGGATATTTCCGGTATGGATCAGGGTCTATAAACAGAACAATGGAAGAATGAGATATCTCTCTATTTTTCTTTTTTTCTTTTTTCTTTGGACGGTCACACAATCGCAGCCATTCACACGATTCAATGATAAAAAAGAAAATGACATCGTTTCTTTCTTTGCTATTGCATTGCACATCCTCTCTTTCTTTTCTATTGCATTGCTAGTTGCTATTATATTTCTTCCCAAGGACTTTGAGAGTAATTCTTTTCACAACTCGAATCACAACTTAAAACATTTTGTTACATTGTTTTATCTCATAGAAATTCAAATTTAGACTTTTTTATTAGAGTGTTTTTTGTCACATAAATTCACTTTTTAACTCAATGTCTCAATTTGAATCAATAAAAAGAATGCTTAGAATTCGAATTTTACTATAGTAAAAAGCTCTCAGAAACAGTCATATCTAATTTGTTTGTTACAATAAAAAAGTCTCACATAAAGTCACATCTCAACTCGAATTAAAAATTCAAATCAACGAACTACACGGACCTTTAATTTATTATATTATATTATAAATCTATAATAGCGGTTACAGATACTTCATATATACATGGAAAGTTCCTAGTGGTATGTATGAATATAAACGTTTAGTAGAGAAAATCAGAAATCAAAAACAGCGATTAGAGTCGAAGGGGTGAAAATTCAAGGCCCTCCAAACACACAACAATTGTATGTATTAATTCGTCATCTCGCTTCTTTTCTTTCTCTCTGCTTATTGCTAAATATCGTATTTTGTTGTTGGGCGTGGAAAGTTCAAATCTTCTGAGCAATTCATTGTTTGACTAAATAAAACAATTCTGGATTAGAAATGTTAATGAGCAGCATTATTAATGGCACGGGAAGAAGTTGGGTGAGGCCGTGTGGGATCCCGCATTTCATTTTTATTTCTTATTTATTTAGAGGCACATTGTTTTTTTTTTTTTTTTTGGGCTGAATGAGACGTAATATTGAAAAAGCCACAAAAGGCTAGAAGCATAAACGGAGGGACAAAGTTCACGCAGGTAATTAGCCCACTCAAAGGATGCCAGAGTGACTTACTAACTCAACAACGGAAAAAAATCTCCTACAAAGGGTGGAGTGAAAGCAAGTTCCGCCCATTAAACAAGATCTAACCAAACGATATGTTTAAGCCGACAACTGAAATGTAACACCAAACAAGGGTCGGGTGGGGAAACCACTACCTTTATTACAAATATGGAAACTAAAACACCAAAGCTAGGAAACATCAAATAGATCAAGCCAGAAAAATCGAGCCCCCAATGCCTAAAATGTGTGAAGAACGGTAGGAGTAGTGCTAGAAAACGGCTCATGAAGCAGTTCCGAAGATGTGGGCCATTATAGAATGGTATCAGAGCCTGCACCCAGCCATATGTATAGCTAACGATGACGTTGGGCCCCCAAAAGGTGGGGTAGTTATGGTAGTCATCAATCCCTTGAGGCAAGAGGTCCAAGAAAAGATAAGCTGTGAGTCTCACATATGCCCTTATGAATAAATTTAACAATATTCTTTGAGACATTTTGACTATTAATAAAGATTTGTTTATTTCATATATCTATGTATTGTCCTCTTTATGTTCATAATAGTTGGATGTATGATAAACAAACTGAAAGTCTGAGACTGTCATTCTAAATCTTTAGGTCATGCATGTAATGTGAAGAACATGTGGAAGACAAGAATCTAAAGATGATAGTCTAAATCTTATGATCCACAATCGAGGGAATAAAATTGGGCGCTTTATTCATGTTAAGATTGTTATGTTGTCTACTTCCTAACGGAGACGGTTTGTCTTGGTCGTCGGAGGTGGGACTCCATGGGTGGAGACATTGATATAGTTTCTAATGGTAAAATCTATATTGGATCGGACCAAAGTTGAATTGTTTTAATTAATAATTTTTGAATAAAACAATTCACTTTTGACGAATTATATGTTGTCATCTTAATTCTGAGATGGATGATGAACCCGTATGCTTGACTTGTATCCTTTGATGTACTAAAGGAAGACATCCTGACATTATGTAAAGGTACGCTTGCCGGTACATTGGGGGTATGACTCATGTATGCGTAGATTTGTTATTCATAGATAGTGGAATCCATAGCTCTTATAAAGAGTCAATGATATCCTCTTATGCATTATCA
>NW_010359270.1:41859-43839 GCF_000414095.1 Morus notabilis | reverse complement strand
AATTCTAGATAAATTGGTTAAATTATTGTTTTAAGAGTTGTTTAATATGGGAAGACTATTAAATGACTATTTTGATCAGGCAATTTCTCTATTGGGTTGCTTGAATCAAAACTGAGGCTTTATGCAAGTTTTCCGTGTTGAAAAACTAGGAAAACAACTTTCGTTAGTGCATACTGGTCGACCGGTTAGTGAAGACAGGTCGACCGGTGAGTTATAACGTCTCTGTCACCGGTCGACCGGTTGTAACGTAAAATGCATGATGACGTGGCAAAATCGACTCTGGATGTGTTGGTTGCCGAATCGAATCCGGCTGCGGAAGCGTGGTGGTGCGGGGAAGAGGCGGATCGTGTATAACAAAAATTTTCATAAAACTTTTGAGATACTCTATAGATTATATTAATTTATACACGAATAAATTAATCTCATTAACTTATATATATCAAGAACTCAATCAGGAAAAATACCTGGAAGCCGACGCGGATGATCACTTGAGTTCTTTGACCACGAACAGTTGTTACTCCAATCTTTGTGTTTAGAAAACTAATGTCTTCCACGTCAATTCCTAGAATCCACGAAGACGTGTGTGTGTGCACACATGAGACAAAACGGGTTACAATAAACACTCAAATTTTTACAAACACCAACGCATGCACGATGTGGAATTTTTGGAGAAAAATATTTTGTTCTCCTTTTCCTCTATGAGAATTTCGGCCACACTCAATTAGGGCTGAATAATGTGTCAAAAATTGTCTATACAATTTTCTATCTTTCTCATATTTAAAGAGAAGAAGTCAAACTTCAAAATAGAATCAAATCCTTATCTCCAATTTTTTTTTCTTATTTATAGAGTAGAAGTCAAACTTCTAGAAGGAATCTAATTTCTATCTCCAATTTGAATTTCGAACCAAAATTCTCCTCTATCCCTTATCCCTTGTGGCCGGCCATGCTAGGGATTCCTATCCCTGTGTGTGGCGCCAATACTGGATAGGGAAGGAAGGGAAAATCATCCTTTATCCTGTAGTCCAATTTTATTTCAATTTTCAAATTTCAATTTAAGTCAAACTTAAATTAATTTGAATTCTAAATTAAACAAATTATCAAATAAGTTTAAATAGATAAATCTAGATGTGTTCAAATTCAAATTTAAATAATCACATTATTTAAATAATTATTAATTCTTAATTAATTATTTTTGAGTATTTAATTTTAGAATTCCGTAATTCTAAAATTCTCATGTTGCCCTCTGTGTCTGGCAGAATTACTAGGACGACGCGGGGACTAATGGACCTATAATCCCGAGCTCCAATAAAATTAATAATCAATTAAACACTTTAATTAATTCTATTAATTCTAATAGTTACTCCACTATAAACTTGGAATTGCACTCTCGAAATTATAGATATAAATTACTTCTAAACTGTGAAGTGTCCATTTGATATAGTCATTGTATATAGATCAATCCTCCATAAATAATTCATAATTAGAGCAAGGTAAAATCCGTTAACCTCTCTAATTACTTCTTTATCCTTGAGTACCATTGATTCTCTAATGGACAGTGATTCATAAAACACATTCATGAATCGGAGCTCCTACTGGTCTAAGTACCGAATCAACCCTCAAGAGAATTATTTATCTACTTCTTTCTTAAGAAGGAATGGATTCCATCTCGTGTAATAACATTCCCGGCTACCTACTTCATCATGTCTCCAAAATACAAGAAATAGGATTCAGGATCTCAGAATCCGTACCGAGTAAATCAAAAGACACAAATCCATAAATAGGAGTCTGTTAAGAACTCAGGATTAAGATCATCCTATATATGACCATCGGTAGACTCAATTAGAATTTCTATACTTAACGAAATTATTAGAAATTCATATTGTGTCTGTGTCCTTGTTCCACATAATCTCATTATGCGAAAAACACTCATTCAATATCGCACCATATTAACAGTGCGGATAACACCGTTCCATTCTAAAT
>NW_010359270.1:35500-41591 GCF_000414095.1 Morus notabilis | reverse complement strand
CTGGCAACAATTAGAACTTTGAGAAACCTAATTATTACGGAAGTATGACTTCCTAAACACTATAAATAGCCTATTAAGTCATATTACTCATTAAATCACTTGAGAGACTTTTTGGAGGCTATTGATAAAAGATTCCTGAGAGGAAAAATTATTTAATTCTCAAGAACAATTTTTTCTTTGGCTCTCTTGTGATTGGAAGGAGATCAAGAATACCAAGAGGAGATTGAACGACGTGTGCCCACCCGCACACCGATCGTAGAAACAAGAATAGGAAAGAAGACCAGATGGTTGATGCTCTTCCAGTTGCTGTTTGGAACGTTTTGATCTGTCAGACGTGCAGTTTCCTAAAATCTCAAAAAGGTACGATTTAGATCTTTAGTATTTATGTTATATAGCATCATGAACATGTTCTTGGTTGGCTTTGACGTTGATTAAATTTTTTAAATTTCGCTGCGCACTCGATGCCATTATTTTCCTATAATTGGTATCAGAGCCATGGTTATTTGTTCATGATTATGCTATGTACATAGATTTGTGATCTAAAAAATATATCTTTTTATGCTTGAATTGATATTTTAGAGAGATGACACTCTAGGGTTTCTATATTATGTTGTTATCATGAATATATCGTGAATGAATGATTAAATAATTATTATTGATTATTATTTATAAATTATCAATGATTATTTATTATTTAATTTTTACCGGTTATGGTTCCTTAGAGTTTAGAATGTTTGTATAGAAATTTGTTCATTACAATGTAATTAGATAAGCGGCCTATCATCGCCATTAGGGTTTATTTTATTTTCTTTAGTATAAATTTTGTAAACCGAAAAACGACATAGGAATTTTTTATGTAAAAATTCTTGGAGGAGATTTATCAAGGATATTGAAGATGGATCTTGAAGATGAAGGATATGAAGGTATCTAATTTTTCTTGGTTTATAAAATTGTTTTGTGTTTTTTGAATAAATTGAAAAACTGCTTTGATTTTTGAAAATCTGGGTTACAGTCGCACAGGCACCGGTCGACCGCATCGGTCAACCGGTTAGTGTAAGGCGGTCGACCGGTTGAGTATAACTGCTCTGTCACCGGTCGACCGGACCTAACGTGACAGTATACAATTTTGCAATTTTTTGAGATTTTTTCAAGAAAACATGAAAAATAATTTTATGATAACCAGAATTTGATCGTGATGAAGAATTCAAGGACAACCGGGAAGATTCAAGATGAAGGATCGATATATGTTTCGATTATTCGTAGTAATCTTTATTTTTTCTTTTCTCTAGGTTGGAACCATAATATTACGGTTATTATTATTATTATTATGCTTGTTGCCTAGCTTAATTGCTTTGTATGATTGCATATAATATGATTTGCTATAGATGTGATAACATGTCATGTAGAATAGGGAGTGCCGCTCATTAAAATTGTTCACGTATATTTCTTAAACATAAAACCTTGTTTTCCAAAAGATTGAGTGGGTGAGGGTTTTTGAAGAAAAGACCCATGGTCTCCATTGTTAGTCCGCAAGTAACACGTGGTGATAGCGACCGCTAGGAAGGGTTTCATTATGTACCGGTGTGGATCTCCGAGAGGATAATTTATTTGAGCATATTTTATGGTTGTACACCCCTAGGTGACAATTATAAAATATGGATCAAATAGTTGAAACGATGGTTATACACTCGAGATTAATTTAATTATTAATCTCCCCTAGGAGCTCTGCTAATTAAATTAATGGCCAAAGAAAACGATTATCAATATATGATGGACAGAGATTGATCCGGATGGTATATATTGATCGGAGGGGGTCCGTGTTCCCAATTAAATTTTGCATGATCTCCCTTATGAGACTTACAAAATTTTGAGTTGGGAATTATCGTTGTGAGGTTGTGATTTTTTCAAGGTTTTGACACACAAACATATTTGTTGCATTATAACATGTATATATGTTTGATTACTAAATGTTTATGCAAGTTTGCTTATACTAGATATATGAATGTTTATTGTAGATCAAAATGCCTTCTAGCGCATTATCATCGATACTTAATAAACACAATTTAACTGGCGAGAATTTACCGATTGGAAAAGGAACTTGAAGATCGTCCTAACCTTTGAGAAACTGAATTTCATACTGAATACACCTTGTCCTCCGGAGCCACCTATTGATGCTCCTAATGAGGTGTTCGTTGCGTATCAACGCTGGAAGGACTCTGACGATATGGCTCGTTGTTATATGATGGCGAGCATGTCCACTGTGCTACAAGCACAACATGAAGATTACATAACTGCTCGTCAGATTATGGATAAACTTCAGGACATGTTCGGTGGCAAAGCCACTGAAAAACGTCGGGAAGCCCTTAGTAACCTCATTAACTGCAGAATTAACTGTAGACAGAAGGCTGGGTCTTCCATAAAGGAACATATGCCGAAGGTGATGGGCTATTTGGCTGATGTTCAGACCAATGGGGCCGACATCGATGCTGAGTCTCAATTGACCATGATCTTTGAGACTTTGTCAAAGGAGTATATTCCGTTTAGGGCAACGTTCAATTTGAGCGCTAGACAGAATATAACCCTGACAGAGTTGATGCAAGAACTCCAAAAGTTCGAGCGGATGATCAAGGGGTCGACAATTGTGGAGGCCAACTTTGCTGAGGCATCTTCCTCCAAATCCTCTCTAGGGAATGGAAAGAAGAAGCAAGTAGCTAAGAAGGAGATTTCTTCAGTTCCGCCAAACAAGGGCAAGAACAAGAAGAAGAAGAACTCGAACAAGCTTAAGTGCTTTCATTGTGGGAAGGTGGGGCACATAAAGAAGAATTGAAAAGACTACCTAGCCGCTAAAGGCAAAGGAGGCGAGTGTGATCTTTTGATTGTGGAAGCATCTCTGGTTGAGGAATCCAGTGACAACTGGGTCATAGATTATGGAGCAACTAATCATGTGTGTGTTTCTCTGCAGGGGTTCAAGCAAACGAGAAGTCTTCTAAATGAGAGCTTCACGTTGAGGATGGGTGATGGAACACTAGTGTTGGCTGAAGCAGTGGGAGACGCCCATCTTTATTTTGATAGTTATAGGAGTTTATTTTTGCGAGACTGTTTTTATGTTCCTCAATTTAAGAGGAATCTTATTTCTGTTGCTTGTTTATTTAAGGATTCTTATTCAGTTTCTTTTAATAATAAAGTTGTGATTCGTAAAAACAAGTCTTTTATCTGTGATGGATGGATGCAAAATAATCTATATTTTATCAAACCTAAGATGGACTCACTACTAAACACTAAAGTTGTTAATAACTCTAAAAGGCTTAAAACTTCTCACTCTAATGAGACATATCTTTGGCATTTGCGACTTGGTGACATTAGCCTTAACAGGATACAGAGGTTGGTAAAGGATGGACCTTTAAGCTCTTTAAAGGTTGAGTCCTTACCCCAATGTGAATCTTGTTTGGAGGGCAAAATGACCAATAGACCATTTGGGTCTAAAGGCAATAGGGCTGAAGATGTTCTTGAGCTTGTGCATAGTGATGTTTGCGGTCCCATGAACATCACGGCAAGAGGAGGGTATGAGTATTACGTCACTTTTATCGACAATTACTCAAGATATGGTTATGTGTACCTATTGCACCACAAAAACGAAACTTTTGATAAATTCAAAGAGTTTCGGGCTGAGGTGGAAAAGCAACTGGGTAAACCCATAAAGGCACTTCGATCTAATCGAGGTGGAGAATACCTCTCTAATGAGTTCACTAGATACTTATTAGAGAATGGGATTCTATCCCATTTAACTGCACCTGGCACTCCACAACAGAATGGTGTAGCTGAGAGAATAAATAGGACCTTGTTGGACATGGTACAGTCCATGATGAGTTATTCGACATTGCCTATATCTTTCTGGGGATATGCTTTACAAACTGCATGTTATCGTCTAAACAACGTGTCAACAAAGTCAGTTCCTAAAATTCCTCACGAGTTGTGGACGGGCAGGAAGACATTTTTGAACCATATTCGCATATGGGGATGTCCTGCATATGTTCTGGACAAGGAAGCGAACAAGTTGGAAGCGCGTTTAGAAGTGTGCATTTTTGTAGGTTATCTGAGAGGGACGAAAAGGGGTTATTTCTATAACCCTAAGGAAAAATAAAGTCGTGGTTTCAACGAATGCAACATTTCTTGAGGAAAGTTACATGAACGACTTTAAGCCTCGTAGCAAAATGGTGCTTGAGGAAATGTCGACTGACTTGGTCATACCGACTGTTCCTTTGGAAACTGATCCAATCATAGTAGAAAAGGAAACCCAACAACAACCTAAGGGCTTCGGCGTAGTGGGAGGATCAGACATGAACCTGAGAGATTCATGGCTAATGGGGAAACCTTTTTGGCAGAATCTCTGGAACATGACAGAGATTCTTATACTTACAAAGAAGCTATGGAGGATGTTGATGCAAACCTCTGGACAGAAGCCATGAAAGCTGAGATGAAATCTATGGATTTTAATCTAGTATGGGAACTTATAGATCTTCCCGATAGGATTAAGCCCATTGGGTGTAAATGGGTCTACAAGAGAAAGAGAAATGCAGAAGGAAAGGTCGAAACCTATAAGGCTAGACTGGTAGCTAAGGGATACACGCAAACGGAGGGAATCGACTACGAGGAAACCTTTTCGCCTGTAGCCATGCTTAAGTCCATCCGCATTCTCTTATCCATTGCAGTCGCTCTCAACTACGAGATCTAGCAAATGGATGTTAAGACGACGTTCTTGAACGGCCATCTTGAGGAAAGTATCTATATGGTACAGCCAAAAGGCTTTGGGGCTAAGGGTCAAGAGGGAAAAGTTTGCAAGTTGCTAAAATCCATTTATGGATTAAAGCAAGCTTCCCGTTCTTGGAACAAAAGATTTGACCAAGTGGTCAAGACTTTTGGATTCCAACAGAATATGGATGAACCTTGTGTTTATAAACATATTCAAGATGGGAAAGTGGTTTTTTTACTGTTATATGTCAATGATAATTCTACTCATTGGCAATGATGTAGGGGCTTTGTCATCAGTCAAAGTTTGGCTTACCAAACAGTTTGACATGAAGGACTTAGGAGAAGCTAATTATGTTATGGGCATTCAAATTTTAAGAGATCGAAAGAACAAAATGATAGCTCTCTCTCAGGCTTCATACATAGATAAAATTCTCGAGAAGTATGCAATGCAGAATTCCAAAAAAGGTGGGCAACCATCTAGGTCTGGAATTACGCTTTCAAACAGTGATTGTCTCAAGACATCTGAGGAAAGAGAATACATCGCAAAGGTGCCTTATGCTTCGGCGGTCGGGAGTCTCATGTATGCAATGCTTTGTACTCGACCGGACATTTGTCATGCGGTCGGGATTGTAAGTCGATATCAGTCGAATCCAGGACCTAACCACTGGGTTGCAGTCAAGCATATATTCAAGTATCTTCGGAGGACTAGAAATTATATGCTGATATATTCCGGGGAGGATTTAACACCCCTAGGATATACAGATTCAGATTTTCAATCCTGTTTAGATTCTAGGAAATCGACTTCGGGTTCTGTCTTTACTCTGGGAGGTGGTTCCGTCGTTTGGAGGAGTGTCAAGCAAACTTGCACTTCTGACTCAATGATGGAAGCTGAGTAACCAAGATATCAGAAAATGAGTAAGCATATAAACAGGAAGTATCACGTGATAAGAAGCTTTATTGAAGAAGGGCATGTGAAAATATGCAAGATCGCGTCAGAGCACAATATGGCTGACCCGTTCATGAAGGCCCTGCCGGCTAAGGTCTTCGAGAAGCATGTTGAGACTATGGGGATGCGTAGCATGTCACATTTACTCACTTAAGTGCAAGTGGGAGATTGTTAGCCTTTATGCCCTTAGGAATAAATGTAACAATATTCTTTGAGACATTTTGACAATTAATAAAGATTTATTTATTTCATATATCTATGTATTATCCTCTTTATGTTCATAACAGTTGGATGTATGATAAGCAAACTGAAAGTCTGAGACTGTCATTCTAAATCTTTAGGTTATGCATGTAATGTGAAGAACATGCGGAAGACAAGAATCTAAAGATGATAGTC
>NW_010359270.1:0-35419 GCF_000414095.1 Morus notabilis | reverse complement strand
AGGTGGGACTCCCTGGGTGGAGACATTGATATAGTTTCTAATGGTGAAATCTATATTGTATCGGACCAAAGTTGAATTGTTTTAATTAATAATTCTGTTTGAATAAAACAATTCACTTTTGATGAATTATATGTTGTTATCTTAATCCTGAGATGGATGATAAACCCGTATGCTTGACTTGTATCCTTTGATGTACTAAAGGGAGACATCCTGACATTATGTAAATGTACGCTTGCCGGTACATTGAGGGTATGACTTGTGTATTCGTAGATTTGTTATTCATAGATAGTGGAATCCATAGCTCCTATAAAAGTCAATGATATCCTCTTATGCATTATCAGTGGATTGGAAAATACGAGCGCTCGACCATTAGACTACTCTGTGTTATCTAATGGTTTACAGTTTGTAATGGTACGAATAGTATTTTTCCGATGGTATGATAATGGAACATAAGATAAATGTAATCAGGAAGGTAAAACGGAACTTGACCTTAAGTCGATTATGGATATCCTATGGGGATGAGGGGATGATGCACTAATATATTGAGTCATGGACTAGAGCTAATCAGAGCTTTGTAAATACGCTATATAAATCGAGAGTGCAGCTCTAGGCTTTTAGTGGAATAGCGCTAGAGTTTTATAATCATGAGACGGACTTGTTGGTTTACAAGTAGCGTTGTGATTATAGGAGCTTGATTTATATATGTCCATCGGGTCCCTTTGCTAGCTCACATAATTTCCTGTAACGATACGGTGTATTTCCTACACATTGGTAACTTGTGTTATTTCCGTAAAAGAGGTTCAAAGTTAATTCACGGGTGATTTATCGGGTGAATAATTGATAAATTAATTTTAGATAAATTGGTTGAATTATTGTTTTAAGAGTTGTTTAATATGGGAAGACTATTATATGACTGTTTTGATCAGGCAATTTCTCTATTGGGTTACTTGAATCAAAACTGAGGCTCTATGCAAGTTTCCTGTGTTGAAAAATTAGGAAAACAACTTTCGTCAGTGCAGACCGGTCGACCAGTCCGGTCGATCGGTTAGTGAAGACAGGTCGACTGGTGAGTTATAACGTCTCTGTCACCGGTCGACCGATTGTAACGTAAAATGCATGCTGACGTGGCAAAATCGACTCTGGATGCGATTAGAACATTAAGAAACCTAATTATTACGGAAGTATGACTTCCTAAACACTATAAATAGCCTATTAAGTTACATTACTCATTAGATGACTTGAGAGACTTTTTAGAGGCTATTGATAAAAGATTCCTGAGAGGAAAAATTGTTTAATTCCCATGAACAATTTTTTCTTTGGCTCTCTTATGATTGGAAGGAGATCAAGAATACCAAGAGGAGATTGAACGACGTGTGCCCACCCACACACCGATCGTGGAAACGAGAATAGCAAAGAAGACCAGTTGGTTGAGGCTCTTCCGGTTGCTGTTTGGAACGCTTTGATCTGTCAGACATGCAGTTTCCTAAAATCTCAAAAAGGTATGATTTAGATCTTTAGTATTTATGTTATATAGCATCATGAACATGTTCTTGGTTGGCTTTGACATTGATTAAATTTTTTAAATTCCGCTGCGCACTCGATGTCATTTTTTTCTAATAGTTAGGCCCCCAAAAAGTGGGGTAGTTTTGGTAGTCATCAATCCCTTGAGGCAAAAGGTCCAAGACAAGATAAGCTGTGAGTCTCACATCGCCTGAGGATGGTTATAGATAACTGTTTATAAAGAAGGACACCATCTTTTTAATAGTATGAGGTATTTTGGAGTGAAATCTAAAAGTAAAATCGTACATGCTTAGACCTAAAGTGGACAATATCATATTCTAAAGGTATGAGGCCTTTTGGGGTGAGACTGTACCCAGCCAGAAGTATATCCAACGAGGATGTTGGGCCTCCATAAGGAAGGGTGACTGTGATAATCATCAATCCCTTGAGGCAAGAAATCTAAGAAAACTTTACAATCCCATATCGGCCAGGGAAGGATATAGGTAATGATTTATAAGGAAAGACATCACCTCTTAATGGTATGAGACCTTTAAAGATGAGTCAGCTGCTGAAGTCAATGCGAGCTAGCTTCCAAAAGTATTCGACCCGTATGAAACGTCTAAAATCGTTTAAAAGTCTACTGATTTGATATAATTTCTGTCCATATATAATAAATACACTTTTGTCACATCAATAATAGCTAGCGTGAATACAAGGAAAATTATATCCTAGTAAGAAGAATTGACATGACGTTTGGTTCATATATTCAGAATTATGATTCAGAATTATTTTTAATTTACGTGTATTTTTTGTGAGAAAAATACTGTAACGAGTCATGAATCGTGATCTAAATCATGACACAGATCCTTATTCTAAACCCACCCTAATAGTTGCGAAAATGACCAACATTATGAAATATGAATGAATGAATGAATGACCAACTAACATAAGGGATCACTATTTGCTTGACAAGTAGTTTTCTCATGTATTAGTGTCGGAGTGGAAAGATTCAGTCGCTAGAACGACATCATTTTGATGTAAAAAAAATGACGGTGTTCAGAGGATGACAAAGCAAATTAAGAAGAAACGATGTCATATTCGGTTCAACCAAAACGACATATGACAAAATTAATAACCGAAGAAGTTGATCCCAGAATGAAAGTGTCACGCCCTCCCAAGCGGGGTGGGTGACATGGAGCTCGATTAGGGATTAATAAAATGGATTCCCAGACGAGCCCCACTCAACTGCATTAAAATATAAATAAATTGCTACAGAATCCTGGAGCCTCTGACACACAGGGCTCCACCCCACAGGACATACAATATCGTACATACATGCTCATGTAAATAATCATTACAGCAAACATCGACCACAGTCTAGTTAATCCAAATATTACATAAGTTTACAGAATTCTCAATTCCTTACATTGTATTCCAGAGGATGACCACACTCCTCACTTGATTCCAACAGCAGCACAACTCAGCCACTCCGTAGCAAATATCTAGCTACTGTGCACCGCTCCTAGAATCTCCTGGGAGGGGTTTAATACATTTGAAATATAAAACGTGAGCGAAAGGCCTAGTAAGATATAATTTGAAATAAACGTTATAAATAAATGAATAATAAGTGTACGAGGAAATACATAAATGAATAAGTAAATAAAATAAGACATTCAGTCCCGACAGAACAGCCGGAACCTCACATCCTTTTTCTCAAAGGAAATATAACTGAAAATAACCGTATTACAAGCTTCAGCAAGTAATTGGTACAAATGACTTACCTAACCAAATGCCTCGCCTACCCGGACCGAGTTTCGGGTTCTGCCCCCGAGGATGTACTCTCCGCATCCTATCTAGGCTTACAGCAATAGACTCTATTACCAGTTCACAAGATCTCTTTATTAAGAAATCATTCATTAACATTTTAAAATTGTTAATACGACCCCACGAACTACTCAAGCTGCGGGCCCCATGACTGGAAAAGCCATGAGGTTCCATGACTAAACAAGCCATGATTTTCAAAACGTTTTCCTTCACAAACCAATCCCTTTCTTTAAAACATTTTCAATGCCAAAATCCTTTTTGAAAACAGGCTCACAAGGAAAAGGGATAGAAATCCTACCTCGCACTATCAAACCTGGGACTAGCGTTGCCCTTTCCGGCTTCCGCTTCCTCAAGCCCCTTCAGTCGCGATAACTGATGCAAGACAACACTTTAGGATTAATTCTCATTCCTAAAGCAATCAAAATCTCAATTTCCAACCAAGATTTCCTATTAGTGTGCCCTAATCCATTTTCATGTTTCAAATTATCATTCCAAGGGTTTTCGATCTCAAAACAAGGATTAACAATGCTAATCCATCTATCTCAAGTCCCCAAATGAAGCTAATTTGAGTTCTCCCCAAAAACAGGGGTCAAAACAACATTTTCAGGCCAAACAGGGTCAAACCCGTGTCAACCGGTCGACCGGTGACAGAATAGTGCAACACTACTAGTCGACCGGTAGTGTGCACACCGGTCGACCGGTCAGCCTGCAATCCAGTCGACCGCATAGGTCGACCGGTTTCCATGTGATCCGGTCGACCGGTGGAATCAGCTGCGCGAGAGAAGCTCGCAGAAATCAATCCAAAAACCTGTAAATACAGTCCCAAATCGAAATATTTCAAAGGAAAACCACTAGATCTGGGTTCTAGGTCCTAAAACAAGTCCAAAGAACCCAAGATCTCCAATTTCTACTATAGTTCTACTAAAAAACCATCAAAATCCGGTTTGAACCAAAAGTAAGTTTTGAAATTCAAAAACTTGAGATTCAAGAGAGGTTCTTTCAGTAATCTTACCTCGAATCATTCCATTGACATTGAAAACTCCTTTAAATCCTTTCTTGGTTCAAGATCCGTTTGATTTGGGACAAAAATGAGAGAGAGAGAGAGAGAGTGTGTGTGTGTGTGTGTGAGAGAGAGAGCATGGGAGAGTGAGAGAGAGAGGGAGAGAGAGGTGCACGGGAAAGGAAAGAGAAAAGGAAAGGAAGAAAAGAAAAAGAAAAAGAAAGTGGACAAGTGTCAATATTTTAAAAGAGCAGTCTAGAAATGCGCCCATACACACTTCTGGGTTAAAATAAATTACTGAGAATAATTTAAATACCTTGGAACTATTTAAACTTACACGTGTCAGAAACATTTTTTAATTAATACTCAATTAATAATCTAGATTAGGCACACTAATAATCTCAATTACCTTAATTAATCTTAATTAATTCTTCAGGGTGTTACAGCTTCACCCTCCTTAGGCAATTTCGTCCCCGAAATTAAAGCCTACCTCAAAGTGTGAACAGATAAGGATACTACTCATGCATCGTCGTTTCAAGCTCCCATGTCGCTTCTTCAATTCCATGGTGCTACCATAATACTTTTACTACGGGAATCTCACGATGACGCAGACTCTTTATTTTCCGGTCAAGAATCTGAACTGGCGCCTCTTCGTATGACGCGTCATACTGTATCGGAACGTCAAACCACTGCACTACAGCTTCCGGCTCAGGTTGACATTTTCGAAGCATGGAGACATGAAACACGCCACGCACGTGAGATAATTCAGGCGGTAAAGCCAACCGATAAGCCACCACTCCGACTTGTTGCACGATCGGGTATCGTCCCACATACCTTGGTGCGAGTTTCCCTCTCACCCCAAACCGAACAACTCCCTTGCGCGGGGAAACCTTCAGCAAGACAAAGTTGCCTTCTTGGAATTCCAAAGGCCTACGTCTTCTGTCAGCATAACTTTTCTGATAACTCTGAGCTGTCAATAGTCGTTCCCAAATCACAGCTATCTTCTCATTATTCTCTTGAATAACTTCCGGTCTAGTGCTCAGTCGATCCTCTGGTTCCAACCAACACACAAGTGACTTACAAGGACGACCATACAGAGCTTCAAACGGTGCCATTCTAATACTGGTCTGATAGCTGTTGTTATAAGCGAACTCAGCGATGTGCATGTATTTCTTCCAGTGTCCACCAAATTCCAGAATACAAGCACGAAGCATATCCTCCAGAATCTGAATTACCCTTTCAGATTGCCCATCAGTCTGAGGATGGAATGTTGTGCTGAAATTCAAGTCTGTTCCCATGGCTTCCTGGAAACTCCTCCAATACCTTGCATTGAAGCGGGTATCATGATCAGACGTGATAGACAACGGCACTCTGTGTAGCCTCACGATGTGCTCCAGGTACAGTTATGACAGAATCTTCTGAGAATACGTCGCACGGAACGGTATGAAGTGCGCAGACTTCGTCAACCTGCCCACCACCACCCAGATGACGTCGTGCTTCAGCTCGGTTCTCGGTAGCCCCATCAGAAAATCCATAGTGATGTGCTCCTATTTCCATCCAGGGATAGGAAAAGGTTGCAACTCTCCCGCCGGCTTCTGATGCTCAGCTTTAATCCGAAGGCAAGTAGCACATTCCGAGACATACTCACGAACGTCTCTTTTCATGCCTATCCACCAGTACTGTCTTTTCAGGTCCTGGTACATCTTTGTACTTCCCGGATGAATAGCATACCTCGATTTGTGTGCCTCTTGCAGAATCGTCTTCTTTACCTCACCCGCCTTAGGAACAGCAAGGCGGTTGCGAAAATACAAGGCACCATCCTCTCGGATTCTCCAATCCTCGAATTGCTCTCCATTCTGGATTCGAATCCAAATTCCTTGGAGGTGTGGATCCTACCATTGATTCTGCTTAACCTGCTGCACACTATCCGGTGTAGAGACCAGATTATACACCATAGCCTGGTTATAATCTTTGTAGAGCTGAAGATCGTACTCACTCACCACTTTAGTCCTTTTCCAATCTTCCAAAGCTAATGACACCAAAGTCCCCGTCGTCTTCCTACTAAGGGCATCAGCCACCACATTAGCTTTTCCAGGATGATATTGCAAAGTGAAGTCATAATCTTCCATATACTCCACCCATCTCTTTTGCCTGAGATTCAAGTCTTTCTGGGTAAACAAGTACTTCAGAATTTTATGGTCAGAGAAGACCTGAAACTTTGCTCCATAGAGATAACATCTCCATATCTTCAGAGCAAATATTACCGCTGCCAACTCCAAATCATGAGTGGGGTAATTCTGTTCATGTGGTCTTAATTGGCGAGATGCGTACGCTACCACGCGCCCCCCTTGCATTAAGACACAGCCAAGCCCACTCCCTGAGGTGTCAAAATACACCTCATATGGTTCCTCACTATCAGGAATAGTCAAGACTGGCGCACTTGTCAGTCTGACCTTCAATTCCTGAAAAGTATTTTCACACTCAGCGTCCCACTGGAATTTGACTTCTTTCTTGGTCAATCGAGTCAGCGGTGTAGCAATACTCGAGAAGTCTTTCACGAAACGCCGATAGTACCCTGCAAGTCTAAGGAAACTGTGAATCTCCGTTACATTCTTCGGCCTTTGTCATTGTAGCACAGTCTCGATCTTGGAAGGATCTACAAAAATTCTCTGTCCAGAAATCACATGCCCAAGGAACTTCACTTCTGTCAGCCAGAAGTCACACTTCTCCTTCTTAGCATACAACTGGTGTTCTTGAAGAGTCTGAAGGACAATTCTCAAGTGCTGCTCATGTTCTTCCCAAGTCTTCGAGTAAACCAGTATGTCGTCAATGAAGACGATCACAAACCGATCCAAATACGGCCGAAAAACACGGTTCATCAAGTCCATGAATGCAGCCGGGGCATTCGTCAACCCAAAAGTCATTACAAGAAACTCGAAGTGTCCATATCGAGTTCTGAAAGCAGTTTTTGGAATGTCTTCCTCCTTGATTTTCAGCTGATGGTACCCAGATCTCAAGTCAATCTTAGAGTAGAACTGTGATCCACCCAACTGATCGAATAATTCATCAATCCTTGGTAGTGGGTATTTATTTTTCACAGTCACCCTGTTCAATTGACGGTAGTCAATGCACAACCGAAGAGATCCGTCGTGCTTCTTCACAAATAGCACCGGTGCGCCCCAAGGGGAAGTACTATTCTGGATATATCCCTTTTCTACCAGCTCCTCAAGCTACGTTCTTAATTCTTTCATCTCCGCCGGAGCCATCCGGTATGGAGGAATGGAAATAGGTGCCGTTCCCGGAACCAAATCAATACAGAATTCAATCTCCCGATTTGGCGGTAAACCAGGTAGCTCATCAGGAAATACATCTGTAAACTCATCCACTACAGGGATTCCCGCACTATCCCTAGTTATCTCGGGTTCACCTTCTAGAGAAAGAAGAGAAGAAAAACATGCAAAGTTCCTCCGTCCCCCAGCGCTGTACTTCAACAGTCGTTCCCCCAGGACTGGGTTCATATCCGCTCAATAAGAAATCACCGTTCCAGACTTGGTCATCAAAGTCACTCTCCTACGGTAACAATCAACAATTGCTCCGTATTCTGACAACCAATCCATTCCGAGGACCACATCAAACAGGCTCATCGGAAGGATAATCAAGTCAGCTCTCATTCGCTCACTCCCAATCGTGATTTCACACAATCTACACACACTCATTACCTCCACACATCCCAGTGGAGAGTTCAAAGTCATCGGGACTTCTAAATTCTCAGGTTTCAGTTTCAAAGCCCGAACAAAAGAACATGATATAAACGAGTGTGTGGCACCTGTGTCAAACAACATGTGAGCAAAAGAATGAGATATTAGAATCATACCCTCAACCACCGCGTTGCTGGTCTGAGCTCCCAAACTACCTCCTGCCAGGGCATAAGCTTGTCCCTGTACTTTCCCTT
This sequence comes from Morus notabilis, assembly GCF_000414095.1. NCBI lineage: Eukaryota > Viridiplantae > Streptophyta > Magnoliopsida > Rosales > Moraceae > Morus > Morus notabilis. Next base: position 27,143 of record NW_010359270.1, on the reverse strand, counting down.
TCCCTCTGTCACCAACATTAGGCCGTTGGGTCGGAGGCCTATACTGTTGTGGTGGAGGCGGTTGCACCGGTCTCGGCGCTTGAGGCCGAAATTGTGTATACGGAAGTGGTTGGTAAGTCAGCACAGGAGGGTATGGCATCTGTTGTGGTTGATATGGTGGCATAAATTGTGGTGGCCTTCTTGACTGTAGGAAGCGTCACTTTGGGCTTGTTGAGCCGGCGGTCGATTATGACAATTCCTGCTAATATGACCCACCTGCCTACAATGGTGACACCTGGGCCCGTATGGAGCATTTCTGTCACTTCCGGACGAACTACTGCCACCGCTTGTTATTTTCCCAACCATCTGTCCCTGGTTGCGGTTTCTTCTACCACTCCGTTGTGGCCCACCTGAAACAGAAGGTCTACCAGAGACAGAGACCCGACCAGTTGCCTCTTTGCTTTGGTGATAGGCCAAGTTATCATGTTCCACCCTTGTAGCAGCAGCTACCAAATCCTGGAAATTCTGAATCCTTAGAGCCACCAATGACATCCTCACAAAATTCTTGAGACCCTTCTCAAACTTAAGACATCTAAGGTGTTCAGATTCCACCAAAGATGGCGCAAACCGGGATAGGTCATTAAACTTGACCTCATACTCCCTTACAGACATGTCACCTTGCAGTAGAGACATGAATTCCAGCGTTTTTTCATCCCTATAACTCTGAGGGAAATATTATTCATTGAACAGTGTCTCAAATTGCTCCCAGGTCAGTCCTGCAACATCTATTCTTCTCTTGACCTGTTTCCACCAAGTATTCGCTAAGCCTTCCATCTTGTATACTGCAAATTCCACCCAGTATTCATCTGGAACTCCCATAATACTCAAATGCTTGACTATGAAGTCTAACCAGAACTCTGCTTCTTGGGGTCCTCCCTCACTATTAAACGAGGGGATAGGCACACGCCTAAATTTCTGGAAGTAACCTTGCTTCCTATCCTCAACCGGCCGCTCATTTTGAGCTCTTGTGGCCATGCCTTGAAAGGCAGCATACATGGCATCCAGGAATCCCTAATTCTATTGTGTCGGTTGATTAGCGGGCCTACGGTGAGGCGCCATTTCCTTTAACTGAAATAAAACTAGACTGTTCAGTGGATAACAGATGTCACACATGTATGCACAATCCTGGGGTTTCTTAACCTAGGGCTCTGATACCACTCTTGTCACGCCCCCCCCCCCCAAGCAGGGTGGGTGACGTGGAGCTCGATTAGGAATTAATAAAGCGGATTCCCAGACGATCCCCACTCAACTGCATTAAAATATAAATAAATTGCTACAGAATCTTGGAGCCTCTGACACACAGGGCTCCACCCCACAGGACATACAGTATCGTACATACATGCTCATGTAAATAATCATTACAACAGACATCGACCACAGTCTAGTTAATCCAAATATTACATAAGTTTACAGAATTCTCAATTCCTTACATTGTATTCCAGAGGATGACCACACTCCTCACTTGATTCCAACAGCAGCATAACTCAGCCGCTCTGTAGCAAATATCCAGCTACTGTACACCGCTTCTAGAATCTCCTGGGAGGGGTTTAATATATTTGAAATATAAAACGTGAGGGAAAGGCCCAGTAGGATATGATTTGAAATAAACGTTATAAATAAATGAATAATAAGTGTGTGAGGAAATACATAAATGAATAAGTAAATAAAATAAGACATTCAGTCCCGACAGAACAGCCGGAACCTCACATCCTTTTTCTCAAAGAAAATATAACTGAAAATAACCGTATTATAGGCTTCAGCAAGTAATTGGTACAAATTACTTACCTAACCAAATGCCTCATCTACCCAGACCAAGTATCAGGTTCTGCCTCCGAGGATGCACTCTCCGTATCCTATCTAGGCTTACAGCAATAAACTATATTACCAGTTCACAAGATCTCTTTATTAAGAAATCATTCATTAACATTTTAAAATCGTTAATACGACCCCACGAACTACTCAAGCCGCGGGCCCCATGACTGGACAAGCCATGAGGTTCCATGACTAAACAAGCCATAGTTTTCAAAACATTTTCTTTCACAAACCAATCCCTTTCTTTAAAACATTTTCAAGGCCAAAATCCTTTTTGAAAACAGGCTCACAAGGAAAAGGGATAGAAATCCTACATCGCACTATCAAACCTGGGACTAGCGTTGCCCTTTCCGGCTTCCGCTTCCTCAAGCCCCTTCAGTCTGAATCCTCAGCGATCACTGATGCAAGACAACACTTTAGGATTAATTCTCATTCCTTAAGCAATCCAAATCTCAATTTCCAACCAAGATTTCCTTAGTGTGCCCTAATCCATTTTCATGTTTCAAATTATCATTGCAAGGGTTTTCGATCTCAAAACAAGGATTAACAATGCTAATCCATCTATCTCAAGTCCCCAAATGAAGTTAATTTGGGTTCTCCCCAAAAATAGGGGTCAAAACAGCATTTTCAGGCCAAACAAGGTCAAACCCGTGTCAACCGGTCGACCGGTGACAGAACAGTGCGACATTACCGGTCGACCGGTCAGCCTGCAATCCGGTCGACCGCATAGGTCGACCAGTTTCCATGTGATCCGGTCGACCGGATTGGTCGACCGGTGGAATCAGCTGCGCGAGAGAAGCTCGGGAAAATCAATCTAAAAACCTGCAAATCCAGTCCCAAATCGAAATATTTCAAAGGGAAACCACTAGATCTGGGTTCTAGGTCCTAAAACAAGTCAAAATAACCCAAGATCTCTAATTTCTACTCTAGTTTTACTCAAAAACCATCAAAATCCGGTTTGAACCAAAAATAAGTTTTGAAATTCAAAAACTTGAGATTCAAGAAAGGTTCTTTCAGTAATCTTACCTCGAATCCTTCCCTTGACGTTGAAAACTCCTTTAAATCCTTTCTTGGTTCAAGATCCGTTTGATTTGGGACAAAAATGAGAGAGATGAAGAGAGAGAGTGTGTGTGTGTGTGTGAGAGAGCACGAGAGAGTGAGAGAGAGAGGGAGAGAGAGGTGCACGGGAAAGGAAAGAGAAAGGGAAATGAAGAAAAGAAAAAGAAAAAGAAAAAGAAAAAGAAAATGGACAAGTGTTAATATTTTAAAAGAGCAGTCCAGAAATGCGCCCATACACACTTCTGGATTAAAATAAATTACTGAGAATAATTTAAATACCTTGAAACTATTTAAACTCACACGTGTCAAAAATATTTATTAATTAATACGCAATTAATAATCCAGATTAGGCACACTAATAATCTCAATTACCTTAATTAATCTCAATTAATTCTTCAGTGTGTTACAGAAAGATCTGAGTAAAAGAGGCTAAGTAAAAAAGCAGAAAAACTTGAAGATGGGAAGAGTGGGTCAAATCAGATGGTGGAGAAGAACACAAGTGTTTTAGATAAATGGTTCAGTAAGAGGATATTTCCAGTATGGATTAGGGTCTATAAACAGAACAATGGAAGAATAAGATATCTCTCTATTTTTCTTCTTTTCTTTTTTCTTTGGACGGTCACACTATCGCAACCATTCACACGATTCAATGATAAAAAAGAAAATGACATCTCTTTCTTTGCTATTGCATTGCACATCGTCTCTTTCTTTGCTATTGCATTGCTAGTTGCTATTCTATTTCTTCCTAAGGACTTTAGGAGTAATTCTTTTCGCAACTCGAATCACCACTTAAAACATTTTGTTACATTATTTTATCTCACAGAAATTCAAATTCAGACTTTTTTATTAGAGTGTTTTTTGTCACATAAAATCACTTTTTAACTCAATGTCTCAATTTGAATCAATAAAAAGAATGCTTAGAATTCGAATTTTGCTATAGTAAAAAGCTCTCAGAAACAGTCACATCTAACTTGTTTGTTACAATAAAAAGGTCTCACATAAAGTCACATCTCAACTCAAATTAAAACTTGAAATCAGCGAACTAAACGGTCCTTTAATTTATTATATTATATTATAAATCTATAACAACGGTTACACATACTTCATATATACATGGAAAGTTCCTAGTGGTATGTATGATAATAAAAACTTAAAAAGCAGGACTGAGAACAAACGTTTAGTAGAGAAAATCAGAAATCAAAAACAGCGATTAGAGTCGAAGGGGTGAAGATTCAAGGCCCTCCAAACACACAACAATTGTATGTATTAATTCGTCGTCTCGCTTCTTTTCTTTCTCTCTGCTTATTGCTAAATATCGTATTTTGTTGTTGGGCGTGGAAAGTTCGAATCTTCTGAGCAATTCATTATTTGACTAAATAAAACAATTCTGGATTAGAAATGTTACTTGGTTGGCTAGGTTTATTTGCCTTGTAAACAAAAGAATTACAGTCTATTTTTTTGCTAGTAAAAGGAATTCCTTATATTATGTGTATACACATATCTATACACACACCTGTATAAATAGATTCGTCCTAGCTCTATTATTATCTACTGAGAATATTCATATATATATATATATATATATATATATGTTACACCATGGTCGAGACATCGACCACTCTCTCGGACAACAGGCGCCGAGGACTCCCCGTTGAGAATCGGTCGCTGGCGTCAAGGGAACAGCTGTAGCTAAGGTACCCTTTACGTCGAGAGATCATATGTGGCGAGAGGCGTCGAGCGCAATGACTCGACTTCTAAAGGCCATTGCGTCGAGGCAGCGCTGCCAGTCAAATCCATCAACGGTCTTGTCAACTCGGGGAAGGAAGTACTGATCCAACTGCTACTGCAGGAGTCGGGAAATCAGGCGGCAGATGAGAGGGATCAGCCGCATTTCCTGAGGTTGTCATCATGAAAACTCCCCTACCCGCACATAAATTGAGGGACGGAAGATGGCTTCCTCCTTGGGAACGGAAAAGGGATAATCACATGTAAAGTCCTATAAATAGAGCCAAGAAAACCCATAAAAGGGTTACGCACTATTTCATTACTCCTAGAGAGCTTATAATCCCAGATATTAGTGTATCCACAAGTGGATTAGGTAAAGAGTTCTTGCCGAACCACTATAAAATCACTGTCTCCTTTGCATTATTTTTCAGCTTTAATCCTTAATTAAACCGTGAGTGTTACTGGGAGTGTCTTTGGAGAGATAATCACGAGTTGTCGAAAAAACACCGTCAACAATTGGCGCTAGAAGGAGGGCCCAAAACCCAAAAATCTAATCAAGTTTTTAACAAAAAAGAAACAGCGACTATGCCTCCCAGGAATGCTCGCATGATGACGGCCAACCAGAGGAGCCAGGCTAGCCAAAATCCCAACGCCGCAGGGACTTCAACGAATCCACTCCCACCGAACGCTGTGAATCCCCCACTCCAACCGGCCGCTGTGAATCCCCAGACCATATTGACCAGCTTCAAAAGCAGGTCGAAACGCTCGCCAAAGCCGTAGAGAGGATGGCTACGGCCCTTGTTGGGCGGGACCAAAGGCAGAACTCAATGCCACCGTTAGAGGACGCGCCGATGAACCCGTTGAACGCCGCAGTGGGGAACCAAGAGATTGGTGACCAACGCGGTGACGCCGAGGAGGTCGGTGATAGTAGAGCCAACAATCCTCGCCCGACCAAGTCGAACAGATCTGTGGGGAGCAGATAACGGGCGGCAAGGAGGAGAGCGCGGGAGAAGGCTGCGGCGCAAGCTGTGAATAACAGGGGTGCGCCCCCTCGACCGCAACAGGACGCAAATAGGGGGAACGTTGTCCCCGTGGAATCCTCGGCAGTGCGCGACGGAGACCTTAGGACAAGGCTCGACGCTCGACGTGGGAAAGCCGTGCAGCTGGCGAGAGAGGAAGAGCTCGTAGCAGAGAACAAGGTCCTGGCCGAGAAGATGGCCAGGCTTGAAAAGCAGATTGGGAGTCAATTAAATAACTTCGAGCAAGTTGTGGGAAAGGTAGCCGAGGCGGTCAACGTCGACGCTAAAATGTACACATCCCACGACCACCAGTTCACAGAAAATATTATCCGGGTGCCGCTACCAAATAAGTATAAATCACTCCCCATTCCACTATATGACGGGAGGAGTGATCCGGACGACCACTTGGAGGTGTACACAGGACATATGGTCCTGCATGGATACCCTGAGGAGGTCATGTGTCGGGCATTCAGGAATCACCTTTCTGATTCCGCCAGGAGATGGTTCAAATCCTTGAAACTGAACTCCATTACCAGTTGGGATGATTTGAAGAACGCCTTCTTAACTCAGTACATAAGTGTCAAAAAATACATCCCACCTAAACAAAACCTCTCAAGGGTGTACCAGGGGCCTAATGAGTCCCTGAAAGACTAGATAGCCCGGTTTGGGGAACAGGTTGCCGCCACCAAGGGAATCTCCGACGAGCTGGCCTTGATGGGGGCGCTGTCGAGCATGAAAAAGGATATCCCCTACAGCACAGACCTCGACCGGAGACCACCCCATACCTACCAGGAATTCCTAGCGAGGGCACAAGGATTCATCAACGCTGAGGAGGCAAAAAAGGCCTTGAAAAGCAAGGCAGTAACCTCTGCCATGGAAGAGGTAGGGCAGGCGAGCAACCAAAACAACGGTTAGAAGCGCCGAGGTCACCCTCAGGTGCAAGCCGAGCAGAGGTACAATTCGGCTCCAAGCAACAGGGGTGGCAACGGCTCAACGAGCCAAAGGGACAACAAGCGACCGAAGCCGCAAAGGTACGACGCCTATACCCCCTTGACTATGGGGATCGAAGACGTCTATCACAAGATCAGTCACCTCCAGGTCCTGCGTCGACCACCGCCGCTGAAGTCCGACCCAACACGGAGAAACCAAAACAAGTACTGTCGGTTTCACGGTGAGAGTGGGCACACTACGGCCGAGTGCTATGACCTGAGGGACGAGGTCGAGAGATTGATCCGAGAAGGGAGGCTCAGCGAGTACCGAGCCGACCGTCAGAACAACAACAACCGACGGGAAGAGCAGAGTCACGACAATCCGCCCGAACCCGTCGGTGTTATAAGAATGATCTTTGGGGGACCATACCTCAGCGGCACCTCTCGCCGCGCGCAGAAGGAGTACGCGCGAGAGGCAAAGGAAAAGTTCAGCCGGAGGATCATGAACGTCTCCGGACGCGAGGCCAAGGCAGCGCGATACGAGGAGGCCGAGATCACTTTCTCGGAGGCCGACGCGAGTGGGGTACATTTCCCCCAGAGTGACGCTTTAGTCGTCGAGGCCATGATCGGTAACCACACGTTTTGCCACATCCTGGTCGACAATGGCAACTCAGTGGACATCTTGTACTCCAACTGCCTCGACAAGATGGGGATCTCCCGCGCAAGGCTGCAAAACAACGCATAGCCTTTGTACGGCTTCACAAGGGACAGTGCCATCCCAAAAGGGGCGATAGAGCTGCCCATGACCATTGGAGACCGACCACACACCTCGACTGTCATGTCAAAGTTTCTGGTGGTGAAGGGAGGCGACCAATACAATGCGGTCATAGGGCGCCTGACGTTGAGGGCCCTGAGGGGGGTCACATCCATCTACCACCAGATGATGAAGTTCCCGACTCCCAACGGGATCGGATGAGCCTGAGGAACGGAAGAGCCTGAGGAAACCAGTATGATTCGAGACTTACGTACTCAGAGACGGTCCACCACTACGCCGAGCCGACATAGGTACGGAGAGAACTGAGGATGGTGGAGACTAGGGCGGAATGATTTGATTTAGATCCAAGGCTCCCAGGCGAAGAGATCGAAACGGGACCGGTCGAAGAATTGATCGAGGTCCCCATCGATGAAAGAGAGCCGACGAGAACACTAAAGGTGGGCTCGGAGCTGGGGGCGCAGGCCCGCGAAAGACTGGTCGAGTTTCTCAGAGGCAGCCTCGACTTGTTCGCCTAGACTCACAAAGATATGGAAGGGATAAGCCCTGATATCATGTGTCATAGGTTGAATATCGACGATAAGTGTCCACCTAAGAGGCAGAAGCGTCGACCTATGAATGCTGAGCGATACGAGGCCTTACGAGAAGAGGTCAACAAACTGATTAGAAATAACTTCATCCGAGAAATCTTATACCCCGAATCGGTGTCAAATCCTGTGCTGGTGCAGAAACCCAACGGGGAGTGGCGAACATGCGTCGACTTCAACGACCTGAACAAAGCCTGTCACAAGGACAGCTTCCCACTACCCAGAATCGATCAGCTGGTCGACGCTACGACGGGACACGAATTACTGAGCTTCATGGACGCATACTCTGGGTACAACCAGATACCAATGCTCGACCGCGACGAAGAACACACGGCGTTTGTCACTGACAGAGGTCTCTACTATTACAAAGTAATGTCATTCGGTCTTAAAAACGCAGGAGCGACTTACCAGCGCCTCGTCAATAAGATGTTCGCGGGACAAATAGGAAAATCAATGGAGGTATACGTGGACGATATGTTGGTAAAGAGCAGGAAGACCGAGGACCATGTGGAGGACTTCAGGAGAATGTTCAGCGTCCTCAGAACGTACAAAATGAAGCTAAACCCCCGTAAGTGTGCGTTCGGCGTCGCATCAGGGAAATTCTTGAGTTTCATGGTGAGCAATCAAGGAATTGAGGCCAATCTGGAAAAGATACAAGATCGCCAAGGAAGCCCAAAGAGGTCCAGAAGCTGACAGGCTGTGTGACTGCACTTAACAGGTTTATCTCGAAATCTACGGATAAGTGCGTGTCATTCTTTGATACCCTGAGGGAAAGCAAGCCATTCCAATGGACGGAGGAGTGCGAACAGGCGTTCCAACAATTGAAGGAACACCTTGGGAAACCGCCTCTGCTGTCCAAACCAGTGACCGGAGAGGTGTTGAGCCTGTATCTGGCGGTCTCGGAACATGCCGTTAGCTCGGTGGTGATCCGCGAAGAGAAGAAGGTGCAATTGCCGGTGTATTACACTAGCAAGCGCCTCCTCGACGCGGAGACGATGTATCCCCAGATGGAAAAGCTCGCCCTCGCACTAGTTGTGACAGCGAAGAAGTTGCACCACTACTTCCAGGCCCATAGCATTCAGGTTTTGACCAACCACCCACTCAGACAAGTGCTACAAAAGCCCGACGCTTCCGGTAGACTCTTGAAATGGTCCATAGAGCTCAGCCAATTTGATATTGACTACAAACCGCGGACTGCCATCAAGGGCCAAGCCTTGGCAGACTTTGTGGCAGAGTTCGCGGGGTTGCCGGATGGAGCCAATGAGGCTAATGCACCACCCTGATGGAAGCTCTACGTCGACGGGAGCTCCAATGACAACGACAGTGGAGCATGATTGGTATTACACACACCTGAGGGACATAAGATCACTTCGGCCATCAGGTTTGAATTCCTCGCGTCCAATAGCGAAGCCGAATACGAGGCGCTGCTGGCCGGACTCCGGTTGACGGAGCACTTAAATGTAGGGAGCTTAGACATCTTCAGTGATTCACAGCTGATTGTGAATCAAGTAAAGGGTCAGTACCAAACCCGGGATGAGAAAATGGCCGCGTATCTAAAGAAGGTCAAAGAGGCACTGGGGAAGTTCATGGCCTATGATATACAACAAGTGCCGAGAGCAGAGAATAGCAATGCTGACACTCTCGCCAGGTTAGCGACGTCGAAAGATGCCAAGCTCTTGAACTTAGTACCCGTGGAAGTCTTAAAAGCCCCGACCACGGAGAAAAGGCCTGAGGTCGTGCCAGTGGACTACCAGCCAAGCTGGACGGACCCGATCATCAGGTACTTGGTTGACGGCGAACTCCCCGAGGACAGGTAGCAGGCAAAAAAGATGAAGTATCAAGCGGCGAGATACACAATGCATGACAATCTTCTTTATCGAAGGGGGTACTCGACGCCCCTACTCAGGTGCCTCGGCGGAGAAGAGGCAAAGAGAGTGCTCTCGGAGGTGCACGATGGGGTATGCGGGAACCACGCGGGGGGACAGTCCCTGGCCTACAAAATACTACGGCAGGGATACAATTGGCCAAATCTCAAGAAAGATGCAGCCGAGCATGCAAAGAGGTGTGAAAGCTGCCAAAGGTACGCCCTCACCCCTCAACTGCACTCAGAGGACCTTACATCGATAGTGTCTCCCTGGCCTTTCGCTAAATGGGGGATTGACCTTATTGGCCCCCTGCACAAAACCCCCGGGGGGTATAAGTTCGCTATTGTGGCCGTCGACTACTTTACCAAGTGGGTGGAAGCCGAGCCATTGACGACTATCTCAGAGGAAAAATGTACGAACTTCATATGGAACAATATAGTTTGCAGGTTTGGTGTACCGCATTCTCTAGTGTCGGATAACGGGAGACAGTTCAACAACGACAACACCAACCAATTTTGTGAACTATTGGGAATCCATAAGAATTTCTCCTCTATTGTATACCCACAGTCTAACGGGCAGGTCGAGGCGGTCAACAAGATCATTAAGGTAACACTTAAGAGAAGGCTCGACACCTATAAAGGGAAGTGGGCAGACGAGCTGCCGAAAGTGCTGTGGGCCTACAGAACAACGAGTAGGACTACTACGGGGGAAACCCCATTCTCGATGGCATACGGGGTCGAGGCAGTCCTTCCGGTCGAGGTATCCATTCCGACCAACCGAGTAACTCGGTACGAAAAGGATAGGAACGCCGAGCTGATAGCCTTGGAGCTTGACCTCCTGGAAGAAAGGCGCACAGATGCGCACCTAAGGCTCGCCGCCTACCAGGCAAGAACTGCCAGGTATTACAACAAAAAGGTCAAGCAAAAGCGCTTTGGGGTCGGACACCTGGTTCTACGGGTAGTAATCCCAAACACCAAACCCAAAAACTCCGGAGCCTTGGGCCCAACCTGGGAAGGGCCTTACAGGATAAAGGAGGTCGTGGCTAATGGGTCGTATCGGCTGGCAGAGCTCGACGGTCGGGACATCAAGCACACTTGGAACGCGAACCAGTTGAAGGTCTACTACCAATAATTACGAGAAACGTCGACCTAACAGGGTAAACTTAGTGTTTTTTACTTGTCCTGTTTCATTTTTCTCTTCTTGCAGGCTGAAAAGTCAACTTGTAAATTCTACATAAATAAAAGGCAATGTGCACTGTCCACTTAATCAACTCTATCCTACTTTACGACCGATTTTGTTACGCAGGTCCAACCATCTACTACTTATGTCGATATATCGACCGCAAAAAGCTGACGATACATCGACTAAAAATTGTCGATACGTCGACCAAATTAAAAAGTCGATACGTCGACTAAAAAATGTCGATACGTCGACCACGGTGCGCCAAGAACAAATCCAAGACTTTGTTTTTGACGGGGGGACAATAAGGCCCCCTAAAACTTACAAAGGCGGTGGGGCTCTGGCCCGACCGTACTTAAGAAATAAACAAAAATTTTCTACATACTCAATAATCTACCGTCTACGTCGAAGCATTGATCATGATACGCCAAAGCCAAGCCTAAGACTTAGCTTTGGCGAGGGGGTAAATAAGGCCAACAATGAGGCCCTCCACCAAAAAAAAACTTGCAAAGGTGGCCGAGCCAGAGCTCAACCATACTTAGCAAAAAATTATCCACATGCGTAATATCCACAGCATCCACACACTGAATGAGCAAAATAAGCATGAATATATAAAAAGAAATAAAAATACTTGTCTCGACCTTATGGTCGTTACAAACCACCAAATGAATGTAGTCTTGGCCTCACGGCCTTTCAAAAAAAAAATACAACAAACACGAGAAAGTAGGTGGTCCCTTCACTGCTAGCCTCACTCCCCGATGCCTGCTCGCCACCACCTCCCAGCGCCGGCTCGCCACCGTCTCCCGATGCCTGCTCGACGTCCCCAGGCACTCGCTCAACATCCGCCTGTATTTGATCGACGCTCCCAGCCTCCTGGTCGAGATTGACCACCTCCACCTCCTCGCTGTCAGACTCGTCGAGGAAGGACAGGTCCACATCTGGGTGCTTCCTTCGGAAGCGGTCAAGGATCTGGTCGCCAGCGGATGTCATCAAGGACAATTGGAGGTCGTCAAATTCAGCGGAGGCCTTGTAAGCCTCAAGTCGGTGAGTAACGAGACCCTCGAAAGCCCCTGAAGCCTTGAATTGCTCCACATGGGCGTCGACCAAAGTCTTGAACTCCGAGGATGACTTGAAGGCCTCTAGACGGGCGTTGATGGAGCGGTTATACGCCTCGGACCTCAGAAACTCCTTGAGCACCTCCCTCTTCTTTTTCTCAAAGACGGGTGATGCAAGGTATTCCCGAACTACCGAGGAGCACCCCGCCTGGAAGCTCACCTCCTTCTCCTTCTCCATAGCCTCTTCAAGGGACTGGACTTTGGCCTTTTCAGTGTCCAGGCTGAAGGAGAGCTCGTCTCGGGCAGTGGGCAAAGCCTTAACCTCCTCCTCTAAAGTCTTCGACGCCGAGTCCTTTTCAAGCAGAGACTCTAACTCCACGTAGTTCTAGAGTGCAATCTTAAGGGCCTGAAACACCAAAGGAAGAAAATAAGCTCTAAGGCATTAAAACCGGGTACTCGATGGAAGATAAGCCGAGCTTACCGAGACCAGGCGCGTCACGGTCAGGCGCTGACGTTCCAGGATGCCCTTCCCGGCATAGAGGCCCCAGGAATCCGGGTTGAAGTATGTATATATGGTGTGGAGTGGAAGGTTGAAGCGGGCAGGAAGCTGCAAAGCAGTGTGGAGATGCCGAGGGACCACATTCGCGACAGCGAACTCAGGGTCATTAATCTTTGACCCCGGCATCACCAAGGGATCCCCCAGTGTGGCCGCCGCGACACTTTTCCCTTTGTCTGAGTGTCGGGGAAGCTGAGATGAGGACCCCTCGACGACAGCAGGATCCTGGGATACCTCGACCCTTGCCCTCTTGACAGTGGGCTCGATCACAAACACCCCCCGAACTGGAGTTTCAGTGACGTTGGGGGATGGAGAGACTTGGACGGGCGGCTGGCTCAGCAGCATAGTGGGGGGATCTCGCCCCCTCTTCTTCTTCGACTTGCCTGGGATGGTGTACCTCATTTCGGACGGCGCGGCTGCACAAAGAAAAAAGGGGGGAGGGTGTCAAATCGAGGACTACTCGTCCATTTTCCCTGGCTTTTGCTTAAAAGACGAAGGGAAGAAAAACCCAACTCACCAGCTAGAGGATTAGCAGGAGGAGCAACTGGCGAGCGCGAAGTGTCGAGGAGTACGGACAAGCCGTACAGTGACCGGTTCTTGGCGGTATTAAGAACCGAGGCGCGTCGTTGGGAGTCGGGAAGAGCAAGTATCTCCTCAATGTGTCCGTGAGCGGAAGAAGAGAGTCGAGGTTGAGGGACGACGTCACCTACAGTAAAGAAGCAACAATGTGAGAAAGGCTCGGCAGGCAGAGCAAATGCTATCAGAATAGCAGAAATGGATAACCTACAGTATTTACTGAATACTGTCTGCGTCCCCGTTTGACGCTCGCTGTCTAGAGGGTGGGAATTGAAATGGCCCCCGATGAAGAAAAATTGGGGTTTCCACCCGTGCGAGCTGGAGGTCTTCTCGACCACCACAGGGGGCACGGGAGGCTTGGCCTTGGCATGAGTGGCCAAGTAGAAGAACCTTATTTGCCTCGAAGAGGCCTTGAGGGCGTAACAGTACAAAAATTCCTCGACGGTCAGGTCGAGGTTCAAGTGTTTTCTCTACAAAATTATCATGGAGTTAATGGTCACCCAGTAGTTGGGAGACAATTGTGCCGGAGAAATCCTATGAAGGCTGCAAAGGGCCTTCACGAAAGGATGAAAGGGCAGAGTTTGCCCAAAGCTCAAAGAGCGCGTAAATACGGTCATGTGGTTGGCTGAGGGGTTGTGGGCCCGGTCATTGGGGGTCGGGATGATTAAGTAAAAGTGCAGGGGGTCGATCCCTACATCATTGAAGGCCCTCAGCGCCGCCTGGGACCTGATCTTCGACGAATTGACATCCGTGGCCATCCCCGTGAGGCCACTGGTCGACGCAACCCCATAGCCGCGGCCTTCGGAAGGGCCAACCTGCAGGTCAGCGTCCTCATCGTCGAGGAGTGTTAGCTCATCCGACTGTGAAGGTGAGGTCGACGCGTCGGGGTAGTCTTCCACTTGGCGGAGCAGGGAATCCTCGCTTTCGTCTGAGGACGAGCTCGTCGCCGCCATCTCGACATGGTCGCCCCTTACCTTTGACGTGGAGACCTCTCGACCTCTATCTTGTTTTGGTGACATGTTCTGGAAAACAAAAAAGGCGGAGTTAGGTCTTAATGGTCGAGAGGTCAAAGTGCAGTGCAAGGGGGCACGAAGAACATGCCCCAGCCAGAGACCCCAGAGCCAAGGGCTGGGTGCTCGAGCTCTGCGGTCATGGAAGTGAAAACAGAGCGAACCCGGTGCCGTAGGCCTGGGGGGGCCCAGAACCAAGTTCGAGGGCCTCAGGCCAAAGCAACTGAGCCCAGGGGGACAGCCCTGCATAGCCTCAGCCCCAAGCATACAACCAGCAATAGCAGGTAAGAACATTCCCCCTTTATTATAGATTCATTGTTTTGCAGACATTGGAACCAGGATAATGACAAAAACGAAAGGGAACGAGAACTCACTGGTTACTCAGAGGACTTGAATCTAGGGACGAAGATGAGAAGCACACAGGGAGAGTACACGGAAGCAAAGGGACAAAAGCAAAGACGTCTGGTAGAAATCCGACAGCGTAACGACATTCAAGGAAATGAGCAACCACAATACCCTCGCAAAGGGTTTATATATACGCCCGAGGAGAAGCTTAGGGATCCCCGAGGAGTCCAAAGGACTCCAAATCTCGACCGTAGAATCCGATTCGGCTCCATCCAACGGTGGATTTGAGAATGCGTGATCTAACGGTTGGGGAGAGAGCAATGGAGAGGGATTTAATCGAACGGCTGCAGTTCATCCTCCAAGTGCCACGTGGCACCAAGAAAGTGGGGACGCAACTGTTGACACGATCGACGTGACTGCTCCACTTCCCGAGAAACCAACCGCAATGATCACTGTACCGACAAACGGCCGACATTACCCACAGAAGAGTTTTTCCCACGTGGCATCCTCGACGCTGTATAGCCAGGAAAGTCGCACCGCAACGTCCCAGTCTAGAGGGTAATTGTTACACCATGGTCGAGACATCGACCACTCTCTCAGACGACAGGCGCCGAGGACTCCTCGTAGAGAATCGGTCGTTGGCGTCGAGAGAACAGCTGTAGCTAAGGTGCCCTTTACGTCGAGAGATCATACGTGGCGAGAGGCGTCGAGCGCAATGACTCGACTTTTGAAGGCCATTGCGTCGAGGCAGCGCTGCCAGTCAAATCCATCAACGGTCTTGTCAACTCGGGAAAGAAAGTACTGATCTAACTGCTACTGTAAAAGTCAGGAAATCAGGCAGCAGATGAGAGGGATCAACCGCATTTCCTGAGGTTATCATCATGAAAACTCCCCTACCCACCCGTAAATCGAGGGACGGAAGATAGCTTACTCCTTGGGAACGGAGAAGGGATAATCACATGTAAAGGCCTATAAATATAGCCAAGAAAACCCAAAAAAGGGTTACACACTATTTCATTACTCCTAGAGAGCTTGTAATCCCAGATATTAGTGCATCCACAAGTGAATTAGGCAAAGAGTTCTTACCGAACCACTATAAAATCACTGTCTCCTTTGCATTATTTTTCAACTTTAATCCTTAATTAAACCATGAGTATTACTGGGAGTGTATTTGGAGAGATAATCACGAGTTATCAAAAAAACACCGTCAACAATATATATATATACACACACACACACACACACACAAATATATATGCATTTTTTAGCCGAGAGAAGACTGGCCATGCATTCTTCCTTTAAATTCACCAAGTTAACAAGATGAAAAATACGTTTGGTCCGGCACTTGCTGACTGACATGACAAGATGAAAAATTCACTAGGCAAGTACTTCAATGCTAAAATTGGTGCAAGGATAATTCATCGTAATATTCGAAGAAGAAAAATTCAATAAAAATGTTGAGAAGATGACCAGCATAGTATTATTATTAGTGACCGACGACCTAACATTTGAGACCTTATATATATGTGTGAAAGAGAATGACCAGCATTATTAATGGCACGGGAAGAAGTTGGGTGAGGCCGTGTGGGATCCCGCATTTAATTTTTATTTCTTATTTAGAGCCACATTGTTTTTTTCTTTTTTTTTTCGCTGAATGAGACGTCATATTGAAAAAGTCACAAAAGGCTAGAAGTATAAACGGAGGGGCAAAGTTCACGCAGGTAATTAGCCCACTCGAAGGAATAGAGATAAACCCACTCAATCTCTCTATTGCTTGTGACCCCAGTAGATTCTATCGCCATTGCTGCAACTGGGGATGTTGTTGTAGCTGAGGATGTTGTTGTTGTTGCATTTGTTGCTGTTGCTGCATCTGTTGCTGTTGTTGCTGCCACTGAGATATTTGTGGCTTAAAAACGAGCATGTCCTGGTTACACAAAGATCCCTTAGGATACTGGTAGAATCTGACAGAAATACTAGAGCATTAAATGTGTAATATTTAAGGAACTTTTTCCTGGCGTTTAATTAATGATAATTTTGATGATAACAAACAATTGATTGTGAAATTACAAAGAATTAATCTTGAATTTTTATAAGCAAAATTAACAATTATGATCAACTCAAGATTTGAAAGAAAAAGATTGAAGATGGATAAAGAGCTTGAAGTTTGAAGATTCACAGGACTAGTCTACTATGTTGTTGTTGCATTCAATTCTTGTTTCAATGGTTTTGACTCAACACGCACACTTTAAAGATTCACATTTTACAAAATTGCAAAAAAAATCTATTCATAGCGATTATTTAAAGTAGAGAGAAGTATTTTTTGAGACATAAACGTGTACTCAATCAAGATATTGAGAATAAATTTTCTTTGTATCAAGATCAAGTTGATAGGAAATGAAAAACAAGACAAATTTTTGCAGTGGATCAGCAGTAGAGAGATAATTCTTCACTGCACATTTTCAGTCGACTTGTTCCAGGGTTTTAAGCATTTCTGGTCAACCCATGAGAGGGTCCGGATCGGTATAATTTAAACTGGATATATTTTTTTCCCCGTATCTTAGTGTTTTTGAGGTCTAAAATTATCAAATAACTAATGCAAAAGATCTCAACTTGTCAAAAACATTCACATACTTTTTCAAAGCAAAATGGCATTTACTGCTTAGAAAGAGCATTGATTACAAAAACACTCTTGAGCTAACCTTGTGGCAAGCATTTATTGAGTGTTCACATATCTCCTAGCTTGAAAACTTGTATCAAAACATTACTGGGAGAGATTCCTGAATGAAGCAAACTTTCTAAACAAAAATCAAGAGTAAAGGTTGCCAATCCCTAAGTTAATTTGGTGTGGAAAGGATAGCTAACATCCAAATTGAAACTTGACAGTCGTTGAAGGTGCGGTGAACCTCGGGTAGAGAAGTCACCCTTTGTACTTGGAGATATTGTGCCAAAACGACGATCAAGAAAGTCGAATTGGTCAAGCTCAAATTGCTTGGTGACAGTGGATGTAGGCTTATCGCCAAACCACTATAAATCTCGTTTAAATTTCTTCTCTCCTTACTCCTTTTGTTCATTGCAAATGTTCAGTTGATTTGTGAAGATAGCTCTACAATGCATAATTGGTTGATAATCCTTTTTGTTGAGTTTTGCATAATGTGTATTATGATATTGATTCTTGAGATTGAATATTAGTGATAAGCTTTTCTCAACAACAACAACAACAAGCCTTAATCCTAATTTAATTGGGGTCGGCTATATGAATTTCACTTTTCTAGGCAGCTCTGTTCGAAATTAAACTTTCTTGAAGGCTTAGATCTAAAATGTCTTTCCTAACTACTTCGGTCCACGTAATTCTTGGTCTACTCATCTCTCTCCTAGTATTAGGTGTAAAAATGTCCTCCCAAGCACGAACTGATGCTTCTAGCGGTCTACATTTGACATGTCCGTACTTCCTCAAGCGGCCTTTGCGCACCTTATCTTCTATTAGTGCTACACCTACTTTACTACGAATAACTTCATTCCTTATGCGATCCATTCTCGTATGGCCACTCATCCATCTTAACATACGCATTTCTGCCACACTCATCTTAGATATATGTTGTCTCTTAACGGCCCAACATTCACTACCATACAACATAGCTGGACGGATTACAGTCCTATAGAACTTTCCTTTCAACTAAATAGGCATCTTGCCATCACATAAAACTCCCATAGCATTCTTCCACTTAACCCACATTAT
This sequence comes from Morus notabilis, assembly GCF_000414095.1. Lineage (NCBI taxonomy): Eukaryota > Viridiplantae > Streptophyta > Magnoliopsida > Rosales > Moraceae > Morus > Morus notabilis. The sequence continues at coordinate 8,879 of NW_010359270.1, read as the reverse complement.
CTTAATCCTATGTTGAATATCCTCTTCTATATCTCATTCGTACTGCACTATGACCCAAGGTACTTAAACTTCTTAGAAGCCCCAATCTCCACACCATCTAAAGAAATTGTATCACTCTGATTACTTGAGTTACTAAACTTACAATGCATGTATTCAGTTTTCGTCCTACTTAACTTAAATCCTTTCGTCTCGAGAGTATGTCTCGATAGTTTTAACTTAGGGTTAACTCCTTCCCTATGTTCATCAACTAAAACTATATCGTCCGCAAAAAACATACACCAAGGAATTCTATTTTGAATTTCTCTTATCAGCTCATCAATCACGATGGTGAAAAGATAAGGACTAAGAGCAGATCCTTGATGAAGGCTCCAGCAATTATCACACTCGTGACCACCCCATCGTACATGTCCTTAATTACCTTGATATACCTCACATGCACTCCTCTCTTTTCTAGCACTCACCATAAAACTTCTATCGGCACCCTATCATATGCCTTTTCTAAATCTATAAAGACCATATGTAGGTCTGTCTTTGCTTCTCTGTACCTTTCCATCAGCATCCTAAGAAGAAAAATGGCTTCCGTGGTTGATCTGCCTGGCATGAAGCCAAATTGTTACCAGAGATAGTAGTTGTGGCCCTTAATCTCCTTTTGATAACTCTCTCCCAAAGTTTCATAATGTGGCTTATTAACTTTATGCCCCTATAATTGTTACAATTCAGCACATCTCCTTTATTCTTGAAGATGGAGACAAGAATACTTTTCCTCCAAGCATCAGGCATATGCTTCTTCTTTAGTATCTCATTAAAAAACTTAGTGAGCCACACAATTCCAGCATCTCCTAACGCCATCCAAACCTCTATTAGAATATCATCTGGCCCACATGCCTTCTCCTTTTTCATCTTCCGTAGTGCAGTTTTAACTTCCGAGACTCTGATTCTTCTTATATACATTACATTAGGTTCTCCTTGTGACCTAAGATTGTCAAACTCTATAGCATGATCATCATTATAAAGCTTCTCAAAGTAACTCTTCTACCTTTCCCTAGTGTCTTTATCTTTTGTCAGAACCTGATCCGTATCATCCTTAACACATCTCACTTGATTTAAGTCCCGACACTTCCTTTCTCTTATCCTAGCTAGTTTATATATATCCTTCTCTCCTTCTCTAGTCCCATGTTTACTATATACCTCATCTAAGTAAGTAGAACAAGTCTTATCAACTGCTCGCTTAACTTCTTTCTTCACTTCTTTGTACTTATTAAAAGTTTCAACATCCGTACGCTTTGGTAAATCTCTATATAAATTCCTCTTGGTCCTAATAACCTTTTGAACTTCCTCACTCAACCTCCATTGCCACTTTTCTAATGCAGCTGGCCATGGCATCCCACATAGTATATACATCACCTATATATGACCAAGTAGCCTCATCTAACAACTTCTCTTTAAAGGCCAATTACTTTATTCCCTTCGTGGGAAGTGGTTTATCTTAGTCCTTCTATAGCAAAGCTTAATGCTCACATCTAAGATCACTAACCTATGTTTGGTAGCTAGTACTTCTCCAGGAATTACTTTACAATTCTTACATAGAGAACGTTCTTAAAAGTGATCAAGTGGGAATCTCTTTTCTTGAAAAATGTGTTTGTATGATAAAATCATGTCCCAACGCAAATTCCAAAATAGATTTTCCTTATTCGTTTCGAGCTCCAAAACCAAAACCATCGTGGATCCTTTCGAAGTTTTCCCTATCCTTACCAACATGGCCATTGAAATCTCCTCCAATGAAAATGCTATCCTCATTGCCTATACGACACACTAAGTCATCCATATCTTCACAGAACTTGACTTTCCGCCTCCAATCCTATTTGTGGAGCGTAAGCACTAATTACATAGATGAACTTATTTCCTAGTACCAATTTGAGCATAATAATTCTATCCCCTATTCGCTTAATCTCAACTACATAATCCTTCAAAATTTTGTCCACTAGAATACCAACTCCATTGCGATTCCTTTCCCAACCTATATACCATAACGTGTGTCCTAAATTTTCAATCTCCTTTGCTTTCTCTCCTGTCCACTTCGTTTCCTGTAAGCATAAAATGTTAATTCTTCTTCTTACCATAACATCTACTAACTCCATAGATCTACCGGTTAAAGAACCTACATTCCAACTACCTAAACGAATTTTCCTATCATGAGCTAGCTCTGCCCCTTGCACATGTCCATGAATGTGCAAGGACCCCCCTTGCATATTTTTCACCATATCCGGGGCCCGACATGGCGCATGGGCTCGCTTTTCCCCCGCACACGTCCATGAATGTGTGAAGACCTCCCTTGCCTATTTAACACTATACCCGGGGCCCGGCATAGCGCGTCGCACATAAGGAACGCCCCAACAGATTCTATGTGAGTGAAATCCATAAGAGTGACTTATTTTTACGCTAGCCGTCAACCTACCGTAACCCTCCTCCTTTACCCGGGTTTGGGACCGGCTATACCCGGGGTTTTCTAATAATTATAAAACTTTTAAAATGTTTTTAAAATCCAATTCACCCATTTTTGGGTAGTCATTTTGGGCTAACACCTTCAAAATCAAAAGCAACATGTACATGTTGAAAACAATTTAACTTGTTACCAACCAGATAGCTATGAAATAAAATGTTACTGTAATTTTGCTGGCCACTTTTGATATTGAAGAAATCTTGAAAAGTTTTATAGTGGATGTAAAAGAATTGGAATTCGTTTAGACTTGGAATTTATCCCAGATAGCTATGAAATAAAATGTTACTGTAATTTTGCTGGCCACTTTTGATATTGAAGAAACCTTGAAAAGTTTTAGAGTGGATGTAAAAGAATTGGAATTCGTTTAGACTTGGAATTTATCCCAGATAGCTATGAAATAAAATGTTACTGTAATTTTGCTGGCCACTTTTGATATTGAAGAAATCTTGAAAAGTTTTATAGTGGATGTAAAAGAATTGGAATTCATTTAGACTTGGAATTTATCGACCGTTTGGAAGTGCTTTTGAAATGGTTTTATTTTGGGTCTGAGAAAGGAAATAAGAAATTTTTTGGGAATAGTGCTAAGTAATTTCTAAATTAAGTTCGGTTGTTTGTCTAAGAGATTGTTTTTGAGTATAAGAAAAGGTGAAACTGTGTTTGGTTAGGTTTCTAAACACTGTGTTTGGTTATTTAATTGATACATTAAGTAATTAATTAGTAACAATAATTAGGATATTAGTAATTAATATATTAGTAATATGCTAAAAATTGTAAGTATCTTAATCAATTATTAGTAAGTAATAACTAATTAGTAGCACTAACAATAATTATTATAATAACAATTAATTAGTATTTAGTAAATAATTGTATATTAGTAAATCATTTAGTTTATTAATTAATAGCTACGGTTACTTAATTCAATAGTCAAGGCAAACTTTAATTCAATCCGTTCTTGCAAGTATGCCAATATATTATATGTCCCTTTTCAAGATGCCTGGGTCGGTAGTTTAACTGTTGGAGAGGGTTATGCAGTCTTTTCTTTGGGACAACCAGGAGGGTGGTAAATTGAAGAGCTTGGTAGCTTGGGACATCGTTACGAGTAGTAAGCAAAATGGAAGTTGTGTAGGATTCCTTTGGAACAAAATTCATCATGGGCTAGAGTCACACGAAGTATGGGTTGCAACCTAATGGCTGGGATTCGAACATTGTGACTAGAGGATCCTTTAGAAATCCTTGGAAATTTATCTCTCAGGGGCTGAATTCTCTTCTTCAAAATGTCAAATTGAGTATGGGAAATGGCAACATAATCTTTTTTTGGAAAGATAAATGGTGTGACAATGAACCTTTGGAGTGTTTATTTCCGCGGCTCTTTATATTTTCAGAGTTTCCAAATGCTTTAATTTCTGATATTATATCATTGTCTAGTAATGATGAGTCAAATTGGAACCCTAGTTTTAGGAGAGGCCTCAATGATAGAGAGGTGGAGGATTTGCATTCTCTACTTCAAGTTCTTAATTTCGTTTCAAATTGTTCAGCTTCACCTAATCGTAGAGTTTGGTTGTGTGATCCCTTAGGTTCAGCTTCACCTAATCCTAGAGTTTGGTTGTGTGATCCCTTAGGTTCTTCGTGTCAATCCCATTTGAGTTCCTTAGTGGACAAAGATGATATCCCGAATTTTGAACCTTTAAAATTCATTTGGAAGTCTTGTGTCCCATAGAATTAAAGTCTTTGCTTGGTTGGTCTTTCATGGGAAATTTATGCTGCGTTTGGAGCAAGGATTCGTGCCATGATTCAGATCATAGTTCGTGGCTCGCTACAGTGTTTTCTCTCATAAAAAAACACACGTAAACTGGGAATGGTTTTGAATCATGGTTCTGAATCCATGAACCAAACGTCCACTTAATACCTGCGATAGGATACAGCGGAGAAACCCTCATTTGGTGCTCTCCCCATCTTGGTTTGTTCTTTGCAGGGAAAATGAAGAAACTATTGATCACCTACTACTACATTGTAGGATTGCCAGGTCACTTTGGAAAAAGCTAAGTGTGGAGGTGGGATTTAGTTGGGCAACTCCAGCAAAGTGTAGTTCTTAGATGGTTGAGAGAGTTGTGGATTTGGGTTCTAACAAGGCCAGAGTCCTATGGAATAGTACAGTGCTTTCATTACTATGGTCTCCGTGGATGGAAGGAATAGTAGAATTTTTTAGGAAAAGGAGATGGAGACAACTGACACTTTTGAGAAGGCTAAATTCTCTGCATCGCTATGGACTGCTTCAGATAAAGCATTTAAAGGGTTCCCATGTTCTTTGGTTATTTTGAATTGGAAATATATAATAGGGAATTGATTTGAGAGATTGGTTTCTGTGTTTATCTTGCTCTTTTAGTTTTGGTCAGCTTTTCAAACCTGGCCATGTTGTTTCTTTTCGGCTTGAGGATACCTTGTCCTCTGCCTTTGTTATTGATTTTTATCAGAGTTTTTATTATATAAAAAAAAAATTTAACTAAATATTTAACCTCTAATTATCTTTTTTTTTTTATAGGAAAGAAATTTCAATAATCACATGAAAAATAAACAATTATCTAATTATTTATTTATTTAATAAATATTTGTTAATTATTAATATATTTAATGATTACTTGATTAGTAACTAATTAATGCTGCTACGTCCTAGAAAAATAGAATGGAAAAGGAAAAACAACTTTGGGCTTTTTCTTTTTTTAAAAAAAGACTTTCCTAACTAAACGAGGCATTCCCGAAAAAACATACCACATAAATGCTATTTTAGAACGGTTTTCAAAACATCTACAGCTAGAAATACGAAAATTGATTTTGGAAACATAAACAAATGGGCCCATGTTTTTGAGGGATTTTCAGTTCACAGGAATCTCACCCCAGGGAAAAGCATTCCAGTCAAGCGGCAAGCTTTGTTAGAAACAGAAAGCAACAACGTCTGGGACGGTAGTTGGATGACTGCACACTGAAGAAAGGAAAAATGACAAATCCATTATCAGAAAAATCATATGATACAATTAGTCAGCGATTTCATATAAATAACTAGCAAAAAAAAAATCTAAAACAATATGCAATCGAATCTTCATTAGTATCCAACACTGTCCAAGACTAATTCCCATTCTTACATAGCATAATCTAACTAGCAAACATATAAATGAACTTAACCAAATACTCTTTTACAAGGATAGTACATTACTTAGCAGTAAAAAAACAAAACTCTGGGTTACAATGGTCCAACCGCTTGACCATCTCCAATGCAAACGCAAATATCAATGCTATATTCGCTACTAAAAACTGTAAAAGTGACATATTTGGGGCCTATTTAGTTCGCTGATTCGAGTTTTTAATTCGAGTTGAGATGTGACTTTATGTGAGAGCATTTTACTGTAGCAAAAAAGTTAGATGTGACTGTTTCTGAGAGTTTTTTACTGTAGTAAAACTCGAATCGGTAAAATGAACGGGGCCTTGATGTGCTATACTATTCTGTACTCCAATGCATAATGTTATGGTAATATACTTGGAATGCAAACAAGACTAAGATCAAAATGAAAAGAAAGTGAGATACACTCGACTTGTAGTTGGGAAAACAAAGAGAGGGAAAAGCCTCCTGATAATTTGACATCACAGGGGCTCTATCTATTCTCAGAAGATACAACACAGTACAAAAATTTGTTGTAGAAGATAGTGCTATTCAAAAAAACTGAAAAACCAACACTGACCAACAAACCGACAGTAGAAAATTGAAAAACTCACAAACCAAAGTAAACCAGTGAGCCGAACTGACCACCATTACACTTGTTTAAAAAAAACAGGAAGAGAAATTTTACAGCTGCTAAGGGTCGAACCCATGCTCGGAAAGGAAATAGCGGACTCTTATTGCCGATCTAGACGCGCTGAATGGTATTTCCGCATTTCAAAAATATTTATTGTAAAATCCACGTATTTCAAAACTTGAAAGTGACAAAGGGTGAAAGTCTCAAATCGCAAACACATTGACATTTCTCTCTCCCACACTCTATGTAAGGGACTAAAGCCTCAAGACCCATTTCACACTTGACCTATCCTCTTTTGGTTTACAAGCTGAAATAGGTTTTTCTCAAGGAGAAAAAAATAGGGAGAATCTAGTAAATAGCATATTTATGAAACTAAATTAAGTAAATAGCATATTTCAAAACTATTTGAAATAAATAGCAGTTTATGTGGTAAATGAATCATTTACAACGTAAATGTGTAAATGGTTCATTTACAGCTAGTAAAAACATTTTTTTCACGTAAAATTTCTTTAATTGATAAAAAGATTTTTTCCATGTAAATAAAGATTTTTTTACCACGTACGTTATTTTTTACGAGTCATAAATGAATCATTTACCGTGTGTAAATGATTCATTTATCACTTAACTTGCTATTTATTTCAAATAGTTTTAAAATATGCTACTTAATTTAGTTTTAAAAATCTACTATTTACTACAATTTCCCTTATACTACAGTTACAATGAGCTTGCCACTCATTTACCATTGCCACGCTTACTACTCTACTCAAGTCTTGAACTTCTAAATTCTAACAAGGTAGAGGAAACTGTTATTTTGAAAAGCTATGTGAAATTAATAGGTTGCTACATATCAATTAAAAAAAAAATATATATAGACTTACAAGCTTTTTTTCCTGCAACTGACCAAGAAACCCATGCTGATTCATAGCCCGAAAAACTAGAAAATCTGCTTTTCCAACATATTCCCTGAGGTCAATGCAATTAAATTAACAAAGGTCAGATTATATCATTTCAAGGAAAAAAATCTATAAAAATAGACGAGATATAAAATTTTGCGGGAGCAATTACTTGTTATTCGTGCAGTCTTGAGATATAAGCCTAACAATTTGCATCGTCGCTGGCCAATTTGCTGCAAGTCTGAAATATGTGGAAAAGACAGGCTGTTAAATAAAATAAGAATCGAGTGTAAAAACCACAAGCAAATAAAAATTAAAAAAATTACAAATTTTGGGAAAATGTAAACATGGGTATTTGAAAGTTGATAAAACTCAAGTTTATAGACCATATATAATAAATAAGCAGTGGCAACTGAAAGTGTAATATTTTGTAGGACTCGTACAAATACTTCAACAGTTTGGAATATCAGTTTCATGGGTTCTTACTTTAAACTAAAATTTAATTGAACATTCAAAATTTTCTTTGAACGGTGAAAAAATTTCCTAGACTCCATTTCTTTCCTTTTCTTAAAAAAATAAAATAAAATAAAATAAATTGAAAAAAATTTGATGGACTTACGCCTCAGAAGCCGTAGCGTTCCTGTAGCCCTGACAAAAAGGATAGCAACCATTAGTTTGTATTGTGATAAAATATAGGGGGATGCAGCATGGTTATAATGAGAAAGATTGACTGAAGAAGCACATAAATGATAAGTACAAAAACATCATAGGGGGTATCACATTTACAACAAAAACTTGTTATTCTACACAGAAACAACAGGTTTGGAATACGAAAAGAGCAGAATCCTAGTAAATGCACAAGGGAAGACCCAAACTAAAAAGGAAAAACCCTGAAACAAACCTCCTAAGAAGAAAAAGAATATATATATATATATGTATATGTATACGGTAGTAGAACATACTTCCAATCTGGTGAGAAATACAGGTTGTCCTTGTCTCTGCCCTGATAAATTTCCCTGCATATGTGTGATGATTTAATTATAAGCAATTACTCTTGTGTGTGTGTGGGGGGGGGGGGGGGGCGGGCGGAAGAAATTAAACTAGAGACAACACATAGCTTCTTTTTTTTTTTTTTTTAAAAAGGAAGAAAAAGAAGGAAAAGGAAGAAAAAGAAGGAAAAGAAAAGAAAAGAAAAAGGAAATCTTCCTCGATAATTAGAACTCGCTTCGTTAATTACAGTTGCAGTGTTCCATCAGGGGGGAAAACAAGCTTTCTGCCTAACAAATAAAGTTGATGTCCAAGGGAAAGAAAAAATTTTAGGACTAGGTTCATTTCCAAAGATTTCCATTCTTGTTCAGTTATGAGAGAAGAGTAAGAAGAACAAGGTGTCAATTTGTACGCCTAATATGAAACATCTCTATAAGTCCATAATCGTCTATGAGGAATTAACTTGAAACAGCTGTACATTGCATTTATCACTTTTCAACTTAATTGAGAAACAAGCTAAACAAGAGGCAGGGATGCTGAAAATTTATCAGTTCTCCAATTTCCATAGATAAAGAACTTGGAAAGGCCAAGACTAAAATACGATTTTTGACACTGACGATGAGAGACACATTGTAAGATAACAAAATCATGAAACTGTAGAACGATGTAACCAGGTATAAGCACATCCATCTCCAATATCTTCCACATATATAG
>NW_010359269.1:0-531 GCF_000414095.1 Morus notabilis | reverse complement strand
ATACTATTTACTTGAAAATTACTCTAGCTAGCAAGCATTACTCTCATTGGGATCCATGCAGAAGTAGTGCTCCATCATATACCTACTCACGAACACCGGAATTTTTATTTGCAACTACTATTTTCTTATCTTCAAATAGGATGACAAAATCATCAACTCTGTGAATTACCAAACTTGGTGACTTTGGCTCAACAAACTATAACTAATAGCCGTTCACCCTAAACTCAAATCCTAGGAATGTTTTTGTTCTTCGCTCAAGCTTTCCATCATTCACATGAGCACAAACATAACAACCAAATCTCAAAATAAAATTAATAAAGTAAACAAACCATACCTTAAACGGAGTCTTCAATTTAAAGCAGTTGATAAAATAATAAGCTTTCCCAAAAAGAGTTGAATTCATACTATCGGCAAGTCAAGTTAATGAGAGAGGCTTCACAAAACAAAGCTTCGACACCTAATGCTAATGGGAGACACATGGACCTTGGGCCCAAACTAAAAACAAAACTTCATGGGCTTAATTAAAGCCAC
>NW_010359268.1:0-2459 GCF_000414095.1 Morus notabilis | reverse complement strand
ATTTTCAAAAATTTTCAAAACTTAGGGAATCTCTGTGAACGATGGGAGTCGAGAGAGGAGAGAGTAGTTTCTCAAAAGAGGAGAAAGAGAGCAACGGTCAGGAACGCAGGGGAATCTAGAGGAAAAAGTTGAGACCATCACATGGAGGGGAGCTGTAGAGACAGGTTTGAGTTATGAGAGTTTGAGGGGTAGTTGAATTCCATTCCAGAGGAGTAAATTCGAGATGTAACTCGAATTTGATTTCGAGTTGAGGCTGCTGAACGCCAACTTGGACCGAGCTCACGGTTTGAGTTGGGCTAATTTGAGCCCTATCCAGGAAACGAATAGCCCCTGAATGTTTACTAATAAGTTGATTTTTCATCAATTTATCCCCGTCATATATTATAGTTTCTGAGCAAATTTCAGTTAATTTGTCACTAGTTTTACGTTTTTGTTAATTTTGTAGGATTTACAAAATGGAGAAAATCGAGTGAAAAAGATAAAGAATTTCATGAAAATCACCATTTGTGTGGGTTGCAGCGCGCCAGCCAGCCAGCCAGAAAGGCTTACAATTAAAAGGCCCAAATCCAGCCCAAAAGCCCACACAAATTCTGCCCAAAAGCCCATATGAAATCAGCCCAGAAGCCCACAAACAGGGGACCCTAAATTAGCCTCCACAGATGGGTAAAAGCCTAGTAATCTGCCAGGTTTTAGCCCACAAGTAAAAGGCCCAATTCAGGCTAGGGAAGCCCAAAACTCACGGAGGAGAAATTGCTGAGCATACGACATTGTGTTTTGAGGGGGGCTGAGATTACACGGGGGGATTTAGGGCTTTGAAGAAAAGAAAAGAACGTAGAGAAGAGGAGGCACAAGAGAGGATAGACACGGGACTTTTAGAGAGGCGGCCGGAGAGAAAAAAAATGAGCGAGAAGGAGGAAGCTCTTAGAGGAGGAAGCTCTTGGGGATTGGAAGCTGCACTACACTGAGTTTTATTTTTCTTACTATTTCCTTCTCTTGTTCTTAAACCTAGTATTTTCTCTATTTTTGTGGATTCATCATGTACTTTCAGATTTGTTTAATTTTTAATAGGTTTGAGTTTACAAGATTTTTATGCTAGGGGACTTGATGTAACCTTGCTACGATTATGCTATGAATATTTGATGTTATTTGATGTTTTTCATGCCCAAACATTTGTGTTCTTCTATGCTTAATGCTTTAATCAATTGAAAGATTGATTAGAAGATTTAGATATGTGGATTTAGGCTTGAGAGAGTCACTTGCACATGTTGGGATTTGTTGAACACAGCCTAGTGAGTATTGGAATCGGGAGATGAATATGAGCTAGGTAATCACAAATGAATTAGAGCTTAATGAATGCACAATTAACTTAATTAATATGGATATTAATTATGTGATTTTGCATATATTTGACTCGGCACTCGAGAGAGGAAGTTGGATTATTTTAAGAAATTCATGATTAATGTTGGCTTGAGGGAAATCAATAGCATTAAAAAGGATTAGAATAACTAGGCAATGTGAAATCAAGAACCCTAGCTACCTTATCATTAGAGCCCCCTTCGATCCCAAAAATTTTTTCCATTTTTTAAATTGTCCTTTTAAATTAAAAAAAAAAAAAAAAAACCTTACAAAGGGAAAGGGGCGATTTAGGCAGTATTTGACATTGACTAAGCAAGGTTGATACAAAAAACAGAGGAATGCAATCTTTTTTTTTTTAATTTTTAGCTATTATTTTCATAACCAGAGCATTGTTCTTAAATTAATACCAACAGTGATTAAGGATTTCAATCCCCTTTGAAGTTCCCGATATCAATTTCTTCCTTCCTTCCTTTTTGCTGTAGTAGTATGCAGTGGGATTCTCGCTCTTTTTTTTGCTCTTGATTTCCTTCTTTAGTTATAAGGTTTTGATCGAATTGGGAAAAAATAAGGAATTAAAAACGTTATAAAAACCTCAATAACAAGTTTATTAATGTATTTATTAAATTACCCTTAAAATTGGCAGCGCCCGCATGTCAATTTCCGTCCATAACTTAACAAAAAGGAAAAATTTACAATATTTTTAAAATTCAAAGAGTGCAGACGTTATAAATTGAAATTCAAGTGACATTTTATTATACGAACTAAAATTCGAAAGGTAATTGTGTAAAAAATCCAAAAAAGTCTGATTAATATAATATTATTTAAACCATAAAATCATATTACAAACATATCATGGGTTGGCTGTTATTTTGGGAGATGAATTGAAAAATGAATACAACTTTCATAGTGTAAACTTACTATTTTTTTACCTACTAAATAAAATAAACCAATAAATTTTATACAAATATAAATAGCTCGTAATTTTGATATTTATTAAGTAGAATCAATATTTATTGTTATTGATTTTCTGTGGATAAACCTCTGAGTAAATTAGTATAAGGCATTCTCTTCATGTAAATAAATGACAAGTCTATTCTCTTTCC
>NW_010359267.1:0-1111 GCF_000414095.1 Morus notabilis | reverse complement strand
TGTAGTTTACAAAAGTGGAAAAAAAATTGGTTAGAAAGGAGAAAACCAATAACAGACCTAGAACAGACCAAGAACTGTTCTTGCAAAAAAGTTAAAAAAATATATATTTTTTCATATTTTCTTCACTTTTTGGGTATTTATAAACTTTGTAGTTTATAAAAGTGGAAAAAAAATTGGTTAGAAAGGAGAAAACCAAGAACAAACCAAGAACAGACCAAGAACAGACCAAGAACCAACCAGAACCGACCAGAACAGACCTTGCAAAAAAGTTAAAAAATATACATTTTTTCATATTTTCTTCACTTTTTGGGTATTTATAAACTTTGTAGTTTATAAAAGTGGAAAAAAAATTGGTTAGAAAGGAGAAAACCAATAACAGACCTAGAACAGACCAAGAACTGTACTTGCAAAAAAGTTAAAAAAATATATATTTTTTCATATTTTCTTCACTTTTTGGGTATTTATAAACTTTGTAGTTTATAAAAGTGGAAAAAAAATTGGTTAGAAAGGAGAAAACCAAGAACAAACCAAGAACAGACCAAGAACAGACCAAGAACCAACCAGAACCGACCAGAACAGACCTTGCAAAAAAGTTAAAAAATATACATTTTTTCATATTTTCTTTACTTTTTGGGTATTAATAAACTTTGTAGTTTATAAAAGTGGAAAAAAAAAATTGGGTAGAAAGTCGAAAACCAAGAACAAACCGAGAACATACCAAGAATAGTTCTTGCAAAAAAGGACCACGAACAGTTCTTGCAAAAAAGTTGAAAAATATACATTTTTTCTCATTTTCTTCCCTTTTTGGGTATTAATAAACTTTGTAGTTTATAAAAGTGGAAAAAAATTGGTTAGAAAGGAGAAAACCAAGAACAGACCAAGAACAGACCAAGAACCGACCAGAACCGACCAGAACAGACCTTGCAAAAAAGTTAAAAAATATACATTTTTTCATATTTTCTTCACTTTTTGGGTATTAATAAACTTTGTAGTTTATAAAAGTGGAAAAAAATTGGTTAGAAAGGAGAAAACCAAGAACAGACTAAGAACTAACAAAGAACTGACCAGAACTGACCAGAACAGACCTTGCAAAAAAGTTAAAAAAATATAC
>NW_010359266.1:116046-144689 GCF_000414095.1 Morus notabilis | reverse complement strand
AGTAATTAATAATTAATTATTTAATATAACTTTGTTGATAAGTACTAGAGAATGAAAATGGAAAAGGGAAAATAACTTTCAATCGTTTTCTACTTTCTTCACAAAAATCATTCTCATTATTTTTTCCTTTCGTTTTCGTTTTCAAAACTTTTTTTAAACAAACACGATTTGTAGACTATTTTCATTTTCGTGCCTGAAAAGATGTGCAGAAACATTTTTAAAAATTATTCCAAACGCACCATAAATCTTTATCTTTAGTAAACATAAAAGAGTATTTTTCTTCTCTTTTTGACATGTGGCATTTTAAGGAGACTTCTCATGCTTTTTGACATACTAGTGAACGTGCTTCGCATATATTACCATGTTAGAGACACCTAAAAAGTTTATTATTTATCAGACGATGAGAAATTTATTTATACAACCATTTAAGGATTTTTGAATCTATTTTAAAATAAGTTTCTAAAATTTTAATTGAAACAATACTTATTTTCTACTTTAAACACTTGGTAATAAAAAATATCATTAAAAGAAAATGATTTAGTATAAAAAGAGTACGTGTAAAGATAACTTTTGAAATGATAGATATTACATGAAAAATAATTAAATAGAGGCAGAATTGAAGAATATTATTTTAACATTAACAAAAAAAAATTAAATAGGAAAACATGTGACAGAAATTAATTTCATAGGAGTAAAGTGAAAAAAATATGTTTTTAAAAAACACACGTAAAAGATTAAAAAATTCACAAAATAAAAAAAAACATTTAAAAAGTTTTTTTAAAAAATGAATGAAGATAAAGAAAAAGAAAGGAAGAGTAAAAAAAATAAAAAAGAAGAAAAGGGTGAGAGGGAGAGGGAGGGGTTGCCACATGGCAACCTTGGAGAGAAAGAGTTTGGCTCTTTTATTAGTTGTTAGATTTTGAATCTATTTTAAAATAAGTTTCTAAAATTTTAATTGAAACAATACTCATTTCTACTTTAAACACTTGGTAATAAAAAAGATCATTAAAAAAGACGATTTACTATAAAAAGAAAGAGTTTGGCTCTTTTAATAGTTACTAGCCGAGCCACGTGTTATGCACGTGAAAAGTAATTTTGTAAGTTTGAGCATGTGTTAAAATACGTGACCTCTTTAAAAGTTGGGTCCACTAATTAGAGCAAAGGGTAAAAAAGTATTTTATAAAAATCACATAAAAAATATTAAAAGTTATTTGAGAGTTTTGATAATAAAAAAAAGATAAAGTAAGGGCATATTTAAAAGGAATTATTTTATAATTAAAAAAAGAGAGAAGAAAAAGATTAGAAATAAGAGAAAGTTCATAAATAAGAAATAAAAACAAAACAGTAAAAAGCAAAGGTTGGCGTAGAATAAAAGTGTAAAAAGGAGATGTTGCCATGTGGCCAAAAGAGAAACGACCTTTTTTTGGCTCTTTTCCGTATGTTTAGATTATATGGATGATAAAAAAAAATAAGTAGAGACATATTTAAAATGAATTATTTTATATTAAAAAAAAGAGAAGAAAAAGTTAAAGAATAAGAAATAAAAACAAAAGAGTAAAATGGATATATTGACATGTGGCTAAAGGAGAAACAACTTTTTTGGTTATTTTATGTATGTTTAGATTTAATTAAATTAGATGAGCATCACATTTTTGTTTTGTATTTTTTTAATGAATATTTTATGATTTCTTTTTATTTCTTTTTCCTATTTTTCTCCCAAAGTTCGTGTACAGTTCAATTGTATTTATGATGTGTTGTTTTGAAATACTTTTTCTCCTCACTTTGCACTTACTACAATAATTTATTTTGAATATAGTCATTTTTTCCTTTTTGGTAAACGCTATTATGCAGTTTAACCCCTTTTCTATGTGTTTCTCGAAACACTTTTTTTTTTTATCGCCATAACACATATTTTTCTTAGTGGTACTTTCAACTACTATTCATCTCATAAATAAAAATACTCTAATTTATCTCCGTTTAAATAGTTTCTCTCATATATGAGTCTACTTAATATTCTTTTTCCAAATGTGGTCTTCATAAAATATATTTTTTTCTAATTACTTTACTGATGCTATATCTCTTCAAATATGCCTCTACCTAATTTCTTTTTAGTTATAACCCTCTTAAATACTATTTTTTTTATATGTTCCCATAAATAACTTATTTTCTAATTTGCTCCACTAAAGACTTTGTTTTCCTTATATCTATGCTCTACTTCAATTTTTTATTTTTTATCTGCCAAACTAAACTCTTAGAGGATAATAATTCAATAAAATAAATTTTGAAGAAATTTTAAATATTCATATCCTAAAAAATACAATATTTGAATACACTCGTGTAGTGCTTGGTTTCAACTAGTTTGTAAAAAATAATAAATAACAAATAAATTAATAAAACATCAAAATACTAAGAACATTATCCTTTTTCTTTGCATATTCCCTCTATAGCTCTATGTCAACTTTATTACTCAATCCTTCCTAAGTATCATAGTTAAGTTTATAAAAGTACATATAATTGGGTCGGAGAGATTCCCCCACCCTCACCTCACAGTCGGGCGTTGGGTGTTATTGGGAAATTTTTAAAAACTCCATCAATAAAGTAACACTATTTTATTTATATCACTTTTGTTAAATTCATCTTATGCTATTAATAAACTGTAGGTTATCCTACAAAGATGCACACTTCCAATCTTAATTCTAACTTCGCAGTCTTTTGTTTCATCACATGAGCTGCACATCCCCATATGCGAATATGTTTCAAAACAGGTTTTCGACCATTCCAGAACTCTAAAGGTGTCTTTGGTATAGACTTTGATGGTACTAGATTCAGGATATACACGACGGTTCTTTGGGCATAACCCCAGAACAAAGTAGGCAACGAAAAATAACTCAACATTGATCTTATCATGTCTAGCAAAGTCTAATTTCTCCTTTCAGCAACACCATTCTATTGTGGTGTACCCGAGGCTGTCAGTTGTGACAATACACCTTCTTTAATCAAGTAATCCTAAAACTCCTGGTCCAAGTATTTACCACCTCGATTTGATCAAAGTGTTTTGATTGGTTTACCTAACTATTTTTCAACTTCTACTCGGAATTCTTTAAAGTTTTTGAAAGTTTCGGATTTCTATTGCATGAGGTAAATATAACCATATTTTGAATAATCATCAATAAAGGTGACGAAGTATTCATAACCTCCTCTTGTTTGAACGTTTAATGGTCCACATACATCCGAATGTATTAGCTGAAGAGGTTCCATGACTCTTTTGTTGGGAATGGTGTCCTAGAAGCATAAGATGTAATAGGATATTTATTATTTATTTAATAAAAGAGTTTATTCATCATTTTATGTGTATATAATTGTGAATAATTTATGAATATCAATGAAAATTCTGTGATTATTTATGTAACCTTAAACATTGTATATAAGTGTTATATTCGAGAGGATAATGTTTAAGGATAATAATCAAAAAACAATGTTCATAATAAATTTAATTAAAGTTCTGAATCTTTAATTAAAATATTATTAATACATGTCATTCCCATTTAGAATGGAACGGTGTTATCCGCACTGTTAATATAGTGAGATATTGAATGAGTGTATTTCGCATAATGAGATTATGTGGAACAAGGACACAGACACAATATGAATTTCTAATAATTTCTGTTAAGTATAGAAATTCTAATTGAGTCTACCGATGGTCATATATAGAATGATCTTAATCCTGAGTTCTTAACAGACTCCTATTTATGGATTTGTGTCTTTTGATTTACTCAGTACGGATTCTGAGATCCTGAATCATATTTCTTGTATTTTGAAGACATGATGAAGTAGGTAGCCGGGAATGTTATTACACGAGATGGAATCAATTCCTTCTTAAGAAAGAAGTAGATAAATAATTCTCTTTTTGGTTGATTCGGTACTTGGACTAGTAGGAGCTCCGATTCATGAATGTGTTTTATGAATCACTGTCCATTAGAGAATCAATGGTACTCAAGGATAAAGAAGTAATTAGAGAGGTTAACGGATTTTACCTTGCTCTAATTATAAATTATTTATGGAGGATCGATCTATATGCAATGACTATATCAAATGGACACTTCACAGTTCAGAAGTAATTTATGTCTATAATTTCGAGAGTGCAATTCCAAGTTTATAGTGGAGTAACTATTGGAATTAATAGAATTAATTGATTAATTAAAGTGTTTTAATTAATTATTAATTTTATTGGAGCTCGGGATTATAGGTCCATTAGTCCCCGCGTCGTCCTAGTAATTCTATCAGACACAAAGGACAAAATGGGAATTTTAGAATTACAGAATTCTAAAATTAAATACTCAAAAAATAATTAATTGAGAATTAATTATTATTTAAATAATGTGATTATTTAAATTTATCATTTTAAACTTATTTGATAAGTTGTTCAATTTAGAATTCAAATTAATTTAAGTTTGACTTAAATTCGAATTTGAATGTGAATCAAAATTGGACTACAGGATAAAGGATGATTTTCTCTTCCTTCCCTATCTGCAATTGGCGCCACACACAGGGATAGGAAACCTTAGGGTTGGCCGGCCATAAGGAGAAAAGAGAGAGGAGAATTTTTGTTTGAAATTCAAATTGGAGATAGAGATTTGATTCCTTCTAGAAGTTTGACTTCTACTCTATAAATAAGATATGATGAAAAATTACGCGTGACAATTTTTAACCTAACTTGAAGGGGGCTAAGAGAGGAGAATTTTTGTTCGAAATTCAAATTAGAGATAGTGATTTGATTCCTTCTAGAAGTTTGACTTCTACTCTATAAATAAGATATGATGAAAAATTCCGCGTGACAATTTTTAACCTAACTTGAAGGGGGCTGGCCGAATTTCCTTTATAGAGAGAAGGAAAAATTTTTTCTCTAAAAATTCCACATCGTGCATGCGTTGGTGTTTGTGGAAATTTGAGTGTTTATTGTAACCCATTTTGTTTCATGTGTGCCCACACACACGTCTTCGTGGATTCTAAGAATTGACGTGGAAGACATTAGTTTTCTAAACACAAAGCTTTGGAACAAGGATTGTTCGAGGTCAAAGAACTCAAGTTATCAACTGAGTCAGCCTCCAGGTATTTTTTCTAATTGAGTTCTTAATAAATGAATTAATGAGATTAATTTATTCGTGCATAAATTAATATAATCTATAGAGTATCTCAAAGGTTCTATGAAAATTTTTGTTATACACGATCGGCCACGCTTCCGCATCCGAATTTGATTCGGAAACCAACATCTTTCTCCTTTCATTATCAAAAGGCCTCTTGGCCATTTTACCTTTCAGATAAGATTCACAGACTGGAAGCTCACTAACTTTTAGTTCGCGTAAAGGACTATCATTTACCAGTCTTTCAATCTTGTTTATGCTTATATGACCAAGCTTAAAATGCCACACATATATGTTATTATCATGAGAGACCTTTTGCTTTTTATTCTTAAGTTCGACAAGTTTTAACATTTCAGTGTTAAGCAGTGAGTTAGGCATTAGTTTTATACAATATAAACCACATCCAGACGTCCAGAACAAATATGTAAACTATTTCGAGAAACAAGAACTAATTCATTATCAAAGTAAACTTTAAATAATTGTTCAAATAACCTAGCTACAAAAATCAAGTTTCTACAAATGTCTAGAATAAAATAAACATTGTTCAAAACTAAAAATTTATTGTTCCTCGAAATCTAACTTCTCCCACTGCTTTTGCCGAAACTCTTGCACTATTGCCTACTTTTATCGTGTAGTCCCCATCGGCAAGCTTGGTACAGGAGCTTAGACTATGCAAAGAAAAACAAACATGATTAGCTGCTCCCGAATCAACTATCCAGGTTGAGGTATCACCTTCTACTAAACATGTTTCAAGAACTAGAAAATCTAATTTACCTTGTGTGACGACCCTCCTGGGAGGCCGTCACTGTAGCTTAAGTCAACTTGTACTTACTGGGATTTCTTAAATTTTACGAAACATTTTTTTTAAATGCTACTTAGAATGCTGCAACATTTTTTTTTTTAAAAACGTTGTAGGGATGCTGTAGCAAAAATACTTTAGGAATACTGTAGCAATCTTTTTAAAATACTGTAGGAATGCTGTAGCATTCTTGTTAAAATGCTTTAGGAATGCTATAGCATTCTTTTAAAATGTTGTAGGAATGCTATAGCATTCTCTCGTTCTGGCAGTTTACACAAACTTAGCATTATACTACAAACTTCTAAAAATACAAGTTTATAGACATACTTATCAAAATCTTTTAAAACTTTAACTCCGGCGGAAAATGACTGCGTGAGCGGTATCCATTCCCACCTCCCCCATTCGTCTGCCGCTCGCCATTGCCCTTCAAGAACTGCTAATAGGTTTCTTACCTACAGCATGAACATTTCTGATTGAGCTTTCGCTCAGCAAGTAGGAACTATCTCTCGTAAAATAACTGTAACTACACATGAATAAATATGCATGAGCTGATTATGCTTAATTGTGATGTCTTATTATAGGCTTATTATCTTATCTTATCTTTCTTTCTTACTGATGGGCCCGAGTGCTCGTACCACTTGCGCGCAATCATCGGAACGTAAGGGTTTGCAAGGTCCCCAACGACACCGTGATTTAAATTGAATTGAGTGCCTCCCTTGCGGAGGACCCTTTTTTTTGTTCCTTTATCTCCCTTACGGAGTCTGATTACCTCCCTTGCGGAGCTTGACTTAGCACTCAACTGAGTTTCTTCTTATAAGTTCCTCTTGACTTATTAAAGTGTATGCAATATGACATAGCATAGCATACTATAACATGAAATGTACTCAAACACATATAATTCATGTGCACTGCTTAAGTGTATGCAGTATGATCTAGCATAACATATATAACATTAAATTAACTCAAACACATATAATTCATGTGCACTGCTTATGTGTATGCAGCATGACATAACATCGCATACAATACTTAAAGCATAAACATGCATATATAACATGTGTAACTTTTTCTTTAAAATCCATTCATACTGTAGGCGAGATTCCTACTTACCTGATTTACAGAGCTGGAATCAACTTTTTGCCAAACAACCTATTCTCTTACTTGCTTACTTCTGAAAATGATCACCCATTGAGAGTGTGAGATTATCTATCGTGTGCTATTCTATTTTAGCAGCTTATGAAGGAAATCTAGCCCTTTACTTACGGCATGTATTCCTTTCCTTTACTGAAGGATAATTTACTATAAGGATCAATTTATTAAATCATCAAAATCTTATTTTGTTTAATTGCCCTTAACATAATTATGTCTAGGTTAAAAATCAATTACCCAATCTAGTAGCTTATTCTCCATAATTTACCTTATTGGACTTGTTCTATCACCAAGGCCCAATTTGGCTTAGAGACTTAGTAACGGCATTCTAACTCTTAGACCGTTGATATTTAGACTTAAGCGGGGTCTCTTGAATTAATGCAGGCGTTGGACCCACATTAAATCTTTGAAATTCTAAAGACCTAACATATTGGGCTCGTAGGTGCCCGTCGGGATGTTCTGCTCGAAAAACTATTAAGTTTTTTTTAAAAGAAACTATCATTCAATTTTTTTTATAAAATTGATTACTCACTTATTTAGTTATAAGCACTAAAATCCCATTATGAAATCTCTTTTCGACTACCGACTTTTGAAACTATTCCACAAGTCATTTTACGGTTAATTTGTAAACCACCGTGAAACTATGTTGTAGAAACCCTTTTTTCGAAATCGTTCTTCACGACTATTCCTCATTCAAGTGAGGTCTATAACCATAGTATTTTACTAAAATCATATCTCGGGTTCTTTGATAACCTTTTGTTAAAACTAACACTGTGTTAGTTTTGTTTAGTTACAGTTGTGCAGTTTTTGAAATCTGCATTTTACTATATCTTAGGTTTGGATTTTGAAAATCTGTTCTTCACAAAACTTCTTCATCTCATCGAGATCTAAAATTATCGTTTTTAGAGAAAACTGAAATTCAGCCTCTAAAGGCCTCGTTTGGCTGAAAGAAGTGGCTGCTATTTTTTTTTTTAGACTGTGTTGGATAGCCTGTCCCGTTTTTGTGAAATGGCTTAAAACTTGCATTTGGAGTTAAAATTGGGTTTTATCACAACCACATAAAAACGTTCAAAACATCGAGAACCATAAGTTCAAATAGAAATATTGAAAAATCTCGCTCTAGGGTCCTCATTTTCACATTCAAAGTAACCGGAAAAGTTTTCCTCCAACCCAAAATAAGCAAACTTTAACCAAGTATAAACATACCACAAAATGCTTAATCAAACTAACTTGAAAACTCACAAAACCAACTTGAAACTCACACATCCTTATTACAAACCATAGTCTCAAACAACCACAATTTACATCCATAATTTCAAGCTTAAAGTTGGCTAGAAAAATAATGGAGAAGAGTATAAGAAATTACCCTTGAAGAACTCTCTCTTTAAAACCTTTGAAATCCTCCTCTTCTCCTCCAACTTAAGCTAAGATTTATGGTGAGATATATGAGAACTTTTGAGTGTATGTGAGGTAAGGGATGGCTCGGTTTTGGTGAGGGAAAAGTTTAGAAAACTTGAAAGTTGAAGCTTTGTAGAACCGGTTTTGGATATGGAGAAAGAAGTAAGATAAACCAAAAAGTGAGGCTTAGATCACATTGGTTCTATTTATAGATAACTAGGTGATTTGGTTTATCTCTTCATTACATCTTTTAGTCCACTTAACTAAACAAAATTTTGCTTAAAACCTCTTAATCATGGCTGGTTTAGGTGGGAGAAAAGAAAGGGTAAGTATGCCATGATTTCTCTTCAACCACTACCATCACATCACTTCTCATCATGAAATCTTCTTGCACACTCAAGTAACCAAAGTTTGGCTATAATTTCCCTAAGCATGGCCGGTTCTAGGTGGGGAAAAGAAAGAGTATGTATACCATGATTTCCCCTTCAACCACTACTATCCCATCACACCTCATCATGAAACCCTCTAGCACACTCAACTAGCCAAAAATTGCCTATAATTTCACTATGCATGGCCGGCCAAGTGGGGAGAGAGAGAGAAAATATAACCTGCCCCTTGTACTTTTGTCCACTCTCTTAAGTTTCCTTTAAAACTGTTAAAAATTATACTGACTGTAAGCAAGTACTTAGCCGACAGAAAATTCCAGTTTCTGACGGTTCCTTTTCTACTGCTTATTTACAGTTCAATATTAATCCCCGACTACTTCGATATCACGTTAAATTCTTACTCGCGTAATATTTCAAACTATTTCAAGTCTTGAAATTTATTCTAGACTAAACAAATTCTAAACTTAAATTTTTACATTATATCCCGGGAATGACATTGTTTCTGACGGTGTCAACTCCCGAGCTCACATCATACCCTTCTACTATAGGTATTTATCTTGTAACTTCAACCTAGCTGTCTGGCAATTAAGGATTTTCTCTTCTTTTAAAATGTCAGAGCGTTTTTTTGTACGCTGCTAATATCATGCTATGCTTGGAGATTCTTGGAATTAAGATTCTCAAACTACATATGTACTGAAAATTCTTCTGCCTTAAAGTACGGCGAGAATTTATCGATCGAATTTACTTGATCGTAAAACATGAACTTCGCATGAAATCTACTACATAATTTAGGCATACAGATGTTAATTCCATAAATCCTTTAGTTAGAAAATATAACATAGTATTTTCTAGGAAAATCCTTGGCTTAAATACATAAATTGTATTATTTAAAGTCTTGGATTTTCTCAGTCATTACACCTTGTTCCTTCTTCTTCAGCTCCTCGAGATACTTCTTGTAGTTTCTTTTCCAATGTCCATCTCCATTACAACGGAAACACTTTCTTTTGAGTTTCTAGCCGGAGCCCTTCTTCTTAGCCTTCTTATTCTTCCCTTTCTTTCCCTTGCCTTGGTTCTGGTTCTTCCTATTATTTTTACTAGATCCAACTGCAACAATAACATTTGCTTATCCTCCTTTACCTTTGTTGGTGGATCCGAAGTTTCATAGATCCTTCAACATTTCAGTCAGGTTGGCCATTCTTTTGTTCAAAATATAGTTGTTCTTGAACTGTTGAAAGGCATGGGATTGGCTTTCTAGGATGATGCCAACTTGGGTGGCTTCATCGATCCTGGCACCATTTACTTCAACCTCATAAAGATGTTCAATTATTTTCAAAACATGTACCTTTACCGATGTGCCACTCTTCATCTTATCATTGATGAAAGTCCTAACATCATCCAAACTAGCCTTCTTTGAAGGAGGACCAAACATGGCTTCTAGAGACTCCATTATGTCATACGCGGTCTCCATCTCCTCATGCTTCTTGCGAAAGCACATCGCTCATGATGGCCAACATATAGCATTTTGCTTTGTTGTTGGGTTTAACCCAATGATCATAAAGCTCCCTTACTGATGTAGATATATTAACTGCGGGTTCGTGAGGACATTCCTCTAGAAGGACAAACTTATAGTCATCACAGATGAGTAGGATGTTCACATTATTTTTCCACTTTATATAGTTATCTCCATCTAGTTTTCAGCTGTGAGTATTGAGATTATAAGATTATACATATTACTGAAAATAAATAAAGTATTCATCTAATCAAAATTTTTGTGCATGAATATCAAGGCAAATGAATTTAGCACAATTAAATATGATGCATGATGCACATGAAAAATACATAAATCATGTTTTAATTTTAGGTCCCAACGATAATCTAATTTACCACGAATGATATGCCGCCTTAGGGTAGGTCACATAACCCGCTAATTGAACCGAGACCTTCTCAATTAATAAATATAATCAAAATATATCATATATTTATGTTTATTAATTATGGTTATTTCGGTCAAAATATAATTAACTAATTTAATTATATTTTTATGAGTGATTTTGGAATCCAAAGACTTAATTCCAAAGTGCTGCCTTAGGGTAGGTCAAGTTGGAAATACATCCCCGAAACCTATCGATAGGAAGTCAACCTTATTATTGATCCAGAATGGACATGCTTCTTAGGGAGGGCGGATCAATGCCACCGCGAAGTGCTTTCCGATTCTCACGGTGTTGAACTAACGGTGGAGACCAGTGAGTCGTATTGTCATACAACCCTCTCACACTCAACATTTTACAAATATGTATTTTATTTGAAAATCATCTCATGGTTATCAAATCCATATAAATAAACAATCTATTTATCGGATATGTGAAATTCTAAAATTTAACACTTTTATTCAATTTCACACATAACATAAGTGTGCAAATTAATTTTCCAACTTAAATCAATTTAATCATATTAAATCAATTTTAATGCATGGTCATTATTTTATTTTGTTTTTCAAAACTCTTTTAAACAAATAAAATAAATAAAATTATATGCGTGTATGCATGAGATGTTATAAATATGAGTAGACACACTATATCTATATGGCATGTTATATGCATGGACATATAATATAGAATCATCAAATAAATATAAGTATAAAATATGTAATCAGCTATTGAGATGAATTTGACTGAGTCCTATGGGAAAAATAAATTACAAGCATATCGAACAAATAATTATTGCAACTAAATCGAATAAATAAATAATTACAATAATTATTTTCTTATGTTACATCAACATGTCTTCAATTTAAATTATTCGTTCTTCGGGTCTTCAAATTCGTTCGTCTTTGGGTTGGGCTTTATCTTCTTCCAGGCCCAAAACTCTTTTAAATCTCTCAACGCGCGTAACGAGGGTTTCAGAAACCCTTGGGTCCTGTTGGGTGTGCGCTTGTGCTGTGCTGGGGCGCGCCTAGGGATCATCCATAGGGTTTCAGGGCAAGGGCGAACTTTATGAAGTTTTTCCGGCTTCACAGTTTTTTATTTCTCATCCGACTTTTGTCCCGCTCCATGATGCTTTATCTAACCCTAATCTACCCACATCTTAGCATTACAATAATTCTAATTTCCTGAATAAAATTAAAAATAATTTTAATGAACGAATTTAACCGATCTATGGAACTATATAATTAACGACTAAATCAATCATCCACACATTCATCAACATGAATAAATATACACATTCATAAATAAATGCAAGTGCCTACCCATCACAAACATACAAATAAAATACACATATTTAATATAAATTTGATTATCACATAATCGGAGCATAAATTAATATAGTTTATAGACCGCTGTGATACCAATTGTTAGTTTTAAAAACCATTTTCTATGTGATAGCATTTATCTAGCGGACCGTGTATAACAAAAATTTTACAAACCTTTGAGATACTCTATAGATTACATTAATTTATGCACGAATAAATTAATCAAATTAATTTAGGTCAATAACTTAAGTTATTTGACCACGAACGTTTCTCGCTCCAAGCTTATTTAAAATACGCGAATCTTTCTTGTCAATTCCTTGAATCTATGAAGACGTGTGTGTGGGCACACCTAAAACAAAACAGGATTAACAAATAAGCACTCAAGTTTTCCAAGAACACCAACGCATGCACGACATGGAATTTAGGAGAAAATTTTTCCTTTCCTTACTCTATAGAATTCTGCCACACTATGCTAAGACGAGCAAAAATTGTGCTCTCCAATTTTCTGCAATCTCATATTTGTAGAGTAGTAGTCAGACTCCCAAAAGAAGTCTAAACATTATTTCCACGATAAAGCTTGATAATTATCTCTCACTTCTAACTCTCCAATTTTATGCAATCTCATATTTGTAGAGTAATAGTCAGACTCCCAGAAGAAGTCTAAACATTATTTCCACGATAAAGCTTGATAATTATCTCCCACTTCTAATTGATTTTGGAAATGAAATTCCCTCTCTCCCTTATCCTATAGGGCCGGCCACTACTGGGATAATACTCTCTGTGGTAGGTGCAAAAACTCATTGGGGAAGGAGGTAAAATTCTCCTTTATCCTGTAGCCCATTTTTAACTCAAATTCTAATTCTAATTAATTTAATTTGAATTTCAAGTGGACAACTTATCAAATAAGTCAATTGGATAACTTAGAAAGTAAGCAACTGAATCCCAGAGGGATTCACACTATGCTGGGCGTGTACACCATGTGGACAACTCCACTTATGTGTTTAAAAATTCAAATTTAAATAACTACATTATTGTTAATTTATATTAATTCTCAATTAATTATTCTTGAGCGTTCTATTTAGAATTCTATAATTATAAAATTCTCATTTTGCACTTAGTGTCTTATAGGATTACAAGGATGACGCGGGACTCATGGACCTATAATTCTGAGCTCCAATAAAATTAATAATTAATTAACTCGTTAATTAATTAATTAATTAATTCTATTAATTTTAAAAGTTACTCAACAATAAACTTATAATTGCACTATCGTAATTATAGATTTAATTTACTTCTAAACTATGAAGTGTTCATTTGATATAGTCATTACACATAGATCAATCCTCCATAATTAATTCACAATTAGAGTTGGATAAAATCCGTTAACCTCTCTAATTACATATTTATCCTTGAGTACCATTGATTCTCTAATGGACAGTGATTCATAAAACAAATTCATAAATTAGAGCTCCTACTAGTCCAAGTACCGAATCAATCCTCAAGAGAATTATTTACGTGCTTCTTTCTCAAGAAAGAATGGATTCCATCTCTTGTATTAGCATTCCCGGCTACTAACTTTATCATGTATATAAAATATAAGGAATATGATTTAACATCTCGGAATCCGTACCGAGTAAATCAAAAGACACAAATCCATAAATAGGAGTCTACTAATAACTCAGGATTAAGATCGTTATATATACAACTATCGGTAGACTCAATTAGAATTTCTATGCATAACGAAAAATATTCACGGTTCCACACAATCTCATTATGCTTAATACAGTCATTCAATATCTTACCATATTAACAGTGCGGATAATATCATTCCGTTCTAAATGGGAATAACATGTATTAGTAATGTTTTAATTAAGGATTCTGAACTTTAAATAAATTCATTACAAACATTGTTTTGATTATTATCCTTAAATATTATCCTCTTACATATAGTACTTATATACAATATTTAAGGTCACGTAAATAATCACGGAATTTTCAGTGGTATTCATAAAATATTCAATAATATATGCACATAAAATGATTAATAAACTCTTTTTATTAAATTAATAATAAATATCTTATTACATTTCATGCTTTTAGGACACCATTCCCAATAGCTGTAATGTTTGTCAAAATGAAAATTAAATTAAAAATTTAGAAGGTATCTTCCACATGAGTGTTTAATGAGGGTAATTAATATCTTTTTGTATCAAATTGATCCTCATACACGTATCATAGGCAATTTTTTTTTTTTGAAATTAAGAGTTAACCGTTTTGGGGGGAAAATTAGGGGTCCCCCAATTTCAAATTTTTTTTTCATTAATGACGTGTATAAAAGATTCAATTCGATGCAAAAGGACCATAATTATCCTTATTAAACACTCACGTGAAAAATATCGTCTAAATTTTTTACTTTGTTTACAATTTGACGAACAACGCAACAAACTTCAAAGTTTAACGGGTGAATTGCGAAGAAAAAAAGTTAAGAGACTAATTTACCAAACTCGATTTGTTGAGGGGGTTTCGATGCAAAAAACCCCCTAACGACCACGTAGACATTAATTTAGTTTTACTCCCCCCCCAAAAAAAAAGGAAAAAAGTTTATTTTGCATATGGAAAAGATCTAATGGTGTGTTCATTTGCACAACTCAAGTCATGACTTAAATAGCGTATGTGAGAGAAAAAGACTATAGCAAAACAATTGAATTTGAATTTATGTGAGGGAAAATACTGTAATAATATGACTTAAATTGTGTAAAGAACACACCCTAAATATCCATCACATTTTTTTTTATTTTTTTAGTTTTTTTCTCAATTTTTTTTCTTACTCTTATTCTTATTTTCTTTAAGGACAATTAGGACTCTTTCATTCTCAAAATTGACTATGGATCAAGAAGATGAAAGAATTGAGCATAAAATCTAAATCCTAAAGTATAAGTATGAAACAATCTAACCGACTTTATTATTTGGTAAATTTAAAATTGAGGATTAACTTTATTAGTGTTCCTGAATTTTAGAGTCATTTTTACTTTATTCTTAAATTTTAAAAACTCTAACTTTGCTCCTTGAACTTAGAATTGTTCTCACTTCATCCATTCTGTTGTAATTTTTGTTAAAAACAGATAGAAAAAAGAGAGTAATGTAATCACGTGGTCTTTCTGTTTAAATTTATGTTAAAAATAACAGATAAAAATCATATGGTCACACTATCCATTTTTAAGAAAAATTACAACAAATGAAGTTAAGTGAGAACAATTCAAACTGTAAGGAGCAAAGTGAGAATTTTTAAAATTCAGGAGTAAACTGATAATGACTCTAAAATTCAGGAGGCATCAATGTAATTAACCTAAAATTGAAGGTATATAAATGAAAAAAAAAAAATTTATATTTATGGCCATTCATCTTTATTATATAAAAAAAGGAGTAGAGTGAAAAATGAAGTGAAAAAATAAAACTACAAGAAAATTAAAATGGTCATTGAAACCAATAATCCTTTTCTCATTCAGAAAAAAAAAAAAAAAGAAAAATCTCCCCCTTATAATTCAGGGGAAAAAAAAATCTATCTCACCTCGGGACATTAAACCCTGAACCCTGATATATTTTTGAAAAAAATAAATCCAAACAAACTACTGTTTTTGCAAACCTCCAACCTCTCTCTCTCTCTCTCTCTCTCTCTCTCTCTCTGATTTTGTCAGCCACGGCCACAGCTCCATTGCTTTTGAAGCTCCTCATAAAATTCCCACAACCCCTTTTCCTGCCACAACCACACTCTTCAAGGTTTTAACTTCCCATTTGTAAGCTCTTTTTCTTTCTTTGGTTCTCTTTGATTTTTAGTAGTTTACTTCCTTGCTTATTTAATGGGTGATTTTACTTTTGATTGCTTAGTTCGTAGTTTTCATCGATTTTTTGTTCTGTAATTAGTTTTCTGCCAATTGGGTTTCAATAATACACCATGAACATCATTCATACATATTTTTTCGATTCAAACAAGACAACGACATGTTTGACAGCGTACGTCCATAGGCCAATGGTGCCATGCTCTTGACACTCAGCCGAAATATCTCTCCGCAAATCATAAGTCCGATATGTACGGTCTCAACAAACCTCATACGACAAAACCATGTTTCTTTGATCCCTCCCGACCTAAAGCCTCTCAACTCCAAGATCTCCAGCTATATGCGTCATGGCTCGGTCGACGAAGCCCAGAAGCTGTTTGACAAAATGCCAGAGAGAAACACTGTTACCTGGAACGCAATGATCCGTGGCTATTTTCTGAATCGATGTGCTGATAATGCCATCGAGATGTTTGATAAAATGCCGGAGCGAGATGTCATTTCGTATAACACGGTGATTGCTGGGCTGATGCAGTGTGGAGATGTTGATGGCGCGTGGAGAGTCTTTAGTGGGATGGGGTTTAGAGATGTTGTCACATGGAATTCGATGGTTGCGGGCTATATTCGTAATGGGATGGTTGGTGAAGCTTTACGAGTGTTTGATGGGATGCTGTTGAAGGATGTGGTTTCTTGGAACTTGGTAATTGGTGGGCTTGTGAGATGTGGAGAATGTAATTTGGCTGAGAAATATTTTAGACGAATGATTACCCGGGATGTTGTGTCTTGGACAATAATGATTTCGGGGCTCGCAAGTGCAGGGCGGATTGTTGAAGCCCGTGAGCTCTTTGATAACATGCCCTTGAGGGATACTCAAGCTTGGAATGCAATGATGGTTGGGTATATGCAAAATGGATACATTGAAATTGCTCAAGCTTTGTTTCAGAAAATGCCAAAGCGAGATTTTGATTCTTGGGGTGAATTGGTGAATGGGTTGGTCAAGAGTGGGAGGGCTAACCTTGCCATGAAACTTTTCATGGAAATGCCGGAAAAATGTCAAAAAACATGGAATTCAATTCTGTTGGAGTTCACAAGAAATGGACTTGTTAAGGAAGCACATACATTTCTGGAGAAAAGCCCTTATAGTGATGTTGTGTCGTGGACGAATATCATTGTTGGGTACTTTGAGATTGGGGAAGTTGACAACGCAGTTAGTGTTTTCGACTTGATGCGAAGTCGAGATGCAACTGCATATAATGTGACCATATTCGGATTGGGAGAAAATAATCGCGGCGAAGAAGGTATAAAGCTTTTCATTAGAATGAAAGAATTGGGATCTCTGCCAGATGAAGCCACATTTACTAGTGTCTTGACAATATGTTCCGACTTGCCAACATTACAGCTTGGTAGGCAAACTCATGCCCTGGTTGTAAAAACAGGATATGGTAGTTTTATGGCAGTTTGTAATGCCATAATTACCATGTATGCAAGATGTGGGAACATAGATTCTGCTCTGTTGGAATTCTCTTCTATGTCAAACCATGACATCATCTCTTGGAATTCTATAATCTGTGGATTTGCTCACCATGGGAATGGAGAAAACGCTTTGGACATGTTCCGAAAGATGAGATTACAAGATGTTGAGCCCAATCATATTACCTTTGTTGGTGTTCTATCTGCTTGTAGCCATGCAGGACTGGTAGACCTTGGTAGATATTTCTTTCATATGATGAGACATGAGTATTTTATTCAGCCAACAAGTGAGCATTATACTTGTTTAGTTGATTTACTGGGGAGATTTGGACTTATCAATGAGGCAGTGAGTCTTTTAGATCAGATGAGAGCAGATGGAACTGATGTTCCTGCTAGCGTTTGGGGGGCATTGCTCGGTGCTTGTAGAATCCACAAGAATATTGTGGTTAGCAAGATTGCTGGGGAAAGGATTTTGGAAATGGAGCCTAGCAACTCTGGCGTGTACTTGATTTTGGCAGAAATGTACCTAAGTTGTGGAAAAAGAAAAGATGCTGAAAGCATTTGGACAAGGATGAAAGGCGCAGGAGTCAAGAAGCAGCCCGGGTGTAGTTGGATCGAGTTAAACAACAGCAGCCATGTCTTTCTTTCAGGAGACAGTTCAAACCCTCAGTTTAGTGATATTAGTTCTGGGTTAGAGTTGCTTCGATCAGAGATGGAGACTAAGAATGCAAAACTTGTTGCTGCTTCTTATCAACAAGTTTTATTAGATGGATGTTATGGTTGAGATTTTGTAACTTTCACTTCAAATTGCAGATGTTTTAGTTACAGTGGTCCAAACACAAGGACCATTTGGATGCACGATCATTTTGTTGGTGCCATGTAGTTCCCTGCCTTCAAGATAAGATTGGCCAGGATCTATGGAGAGAGAGATGATCCATATTCAGTTTAAATGATTGTAATCTGCAATACGAAAAATATTCTATTTATACATTCATTTTTCTTTTCATCAGCTGAGATGTGGATCTGCAGAGAGAAGAAATGATCCATACTGCAGTTTGAGGACGTTTAGTTTATGTATTCAGAATCATGATTCAGAATCATTCTCGTTTTACGTGTATTTTTTATGAGAGAAAACACTGTAGAGAACTATGAATCATGATTCAGAATCAGGGACGAATAGAGAAACAAACATCCCCTAGTGATTAGGATTGTTATACGAAAGAATAAAGATATACTATTGGTACATTGTTTTGTTATGTTAAAATAAAAATAAAAAGGTTAACTAAACCTTTAAGTACTGAAATCGTTGGCATGGCTACTTTGGGAATGCCATTAGTAAAAAAATAGCTATATTTGGTATGTAAGACTTTGGAACTTTTGCAATGGAGGGGAAAGATGTGTCTTCGGGTTCCTTTTCAAACAATGGCTTAGTTTGGTAATGCTGTGGATTTTAAAAAAAATGCTTTTAGCTGTGTTGAAAGAAAAAGCAGCTGTTTTAAAAAGCAGCTGAGTGTTTGGTAAATTATAATTATAGTAGCTGTGCTGGTTTCAAAATCAGTAAATAGCGTTTGGTAAATTTTGAGGTGGAATTGCTGTGGGTATGTAAAATGACCAAAATAGACATGATATGAAATTTAAATATATATAATTATTTTTAGTATTTAAAAATACTTGTTTAATTGTGTGAACCCGTATCACTGATTTAAAAAGATATTTTAGGCAAATTACTAGGTGAATTTAAATAAATTTGATTTATTTTATTAGCCAAGAAGCTTGTGTAGAAAAAATATATATTTATTTTCTTTTTCAATGTTTGAATTTATTTAGGTGTGATTCATTTAAAATACTTTTATTAACTAAGCATTTGAGTGTAATATGGTAATGGTTGATTCAAAGGGATAAAACATGGGATAAGAAGCATCTCTGAAATGTAAATTTTCGTGATTTTTCAATATCATCTCTGAAATAAATAGTTCTGAGCGTGTAAACTTGTTCTCATAAGTACAAAACGATCAAGGGAATTAGTAACCAAGAAAGCAAAACCAACCACGTTATGTCGAGGAAATTATAACAAGATTGAAGATACTATAAATACATTACCCAACCAAGCGTGTTAGGAAACTGCTAAGAAAGTAGGCACTAGAACACAGTAATGATGAACTGCCAAACCAAACTCCAACGAAGACAATTTAGTAGTTTTTCAATCCAAAATCAACATTATATTGTCAGAAATGCGACTAAACGAGTTAAATTTAGTAAAAGCGCAGTAACAATTGTTCTATACTTCCATTCCATGAATAATGGCAAAGGCTTTAAACCCAGCAAGAGGGCCAACACTGTAAAATATCAAAGTGTTCAAGTTATCAACAAAGGATGGAAAAGCACAACCATAAAATATGATTCTTTCTGATCCACAATTAAGAGCAATGTTGTGAACTAAAGGTTCTCCAAGTTATAAGTTCAATTATGCAGAACATAAAATCAATCAATACAAAAATAAGAACACAATTTAAACATATATATATAATAACACAAGATGAAGTAGCTTCTAGCAATTGCATTTGCAGCAGAATTCTATTTTTATTCAAGTGACATCCAGATAAAAATTAATCCACCAACTAGCATTATCATTGTGATATATCAGTCATGAACTGTGTGTACAGCTTCTAAGCTAGAAACGACATCTTAAAGAAGCAACATGTGGAAAAACAATCAAAGATCCCACCAGTTTTCCTTTGATAAAGATTATCAAGTATCCCCCTGCAACCCAGTGCCCTCAAATAGCAAACTAATCCGTATAAGGACACCATTAATCTTTTCATGACAATATCACGAGTATGATAAAGCTATTGAGCAAAGCTGGCAAATGGAATGAGATAACAAGCAATCAATCAAACCCATATCTTTGAATTCACCAGGAACTCTTCTTGGAATTTTGGTAGTAATTGAGGTACCAACGCACAAACTTCTTCAATCCAGTCTCCAAATCGGTTGTGGGCTTATACCCAAGTTCTCTGTAGGCCAAACTTATATTGGCATGAGTAAACTTCACATCTCCATTTCTCGGCAGAGGCAAGACCTTCGTCTTGGCCTTCACCTTCAAAAGCTTCTCCAATATCCTCACAAGCTGTGTCACCGGCACCGGTGAAGTATTCCCCAAATTGAAGACCCTCAACTGAGCATTGCCCCTCTTCTTCCCGCCACTCCCGGTGCTTTTCTTCGCCGTGTCCAAAGCCGCCAAACAGCCCTTCACTATATCATCAATGTAGGTGAAATCCCTCGCCACAGTCCCATGATTAGGCGCTTCAAAGATCGTGATCTACTTCCTCTTCAGAATATTCTTACTGAAAGAGAAATACGCCATGTCTGGCCTTCCCCAAGGTCCATAAACCGTGAAAAACATCAATCCAGTAATCGAAAGCCCGTGGATATGGTTATAAGTGCGAGCAATCTCTTCACCAGTCTTCTTCGTTGCCGCGTAGAGACTCGCCGGCTGATCAATCCGGTCCCTCTCCGAGAACGGTACCTTCGAATTCAACCCGTAAACCGAACTCGACGACGCCTAGACGATCGCCGGCTGCGGATTCGCCGACTTACAGACCTCCAACAGATTCACAAACCCAGCTATATTGCTATGAACATAAGAGCTAGGGTTTTGCATTGCGTACCGTACACTAGCTTGAAATCACGAAGAGAGTTTCAGATTTGAGGGTTATTTTGGGAAGAACAAAAATTTCATTAATGAATTTAAGAGATTCCCGCATAATCGGAAATCAGAAGCAGCAATTGAGCTGCTTCTAATTTCAACTTGAAAATAGCTTTTAGATTCTTTAAGAATTTGTTTTTATGTGTTTACCAAACACATTTTTTTAACTTCAGCTGAAAAAAAAAGTGCTTTTGACTTCTCAAAATCACTACCAAACGGAGCCATTTCATGTAGCCCATTAACTTAAAAATAGTTTTCAGACACATTTGAACAAGTTTTCAAGATAAGTTTATATTGCATAAGTGCGAAGCATTAATACCAAAATTCAAAAAAGAAATGCAACACAAACAATTAACCAAAAGCCCCATGAGAAGCAAAACAAACAACCAAGTTACTCATCTGTCGAAATTTCTCAAAGTAGCTAATTATGAGAAAATTGATAAAAACCCCACAGACCCAGATATCTGAATATTTACACATATTTCTTTTTCCATGTGTGTTTTAGTATTTATTCTTCTGGTTCAGTCTATGGTATATACTGTGCGGTTTATTTTTATTTTTATTTTGTTTTCTTTCCATGATTTTATTTTAATATAATTGTCAACTTGATCTACTACGACTGGCATGTACGTCTATGGTTGTTATTAATATTGTTATGTGTGTGTGTGTGTTTTTTTTTTCATTTTTTTTTTTCAGAAGATATATTGAGCTGCTATGGGTAGTAAAAAGAGGAGCTCAGAATCCGCAGAAATTGAAGATGGTCAGTTAAAAGTGCCTGCAAATAATGTTGTCTCGAGTAACAAATTGAAAAAGAAAATAAAGACGGAAAAGAGCAAAGAAGAAGAATCAGTGGTAGATGAGGAAGCTGGACCCTCTATTGTTTCTGATTCCATTAAACCCATGGAGAGAAGAAAGAAGAGGAAAGCATTGGACAAAGAGAGGCGTCGTTCGGCCTTGGAGAATGACGAATTTAAGCCCCAAAAGATGGATGTTGAGCACGACGGTATTCAGGCATCCACCACAGCATCTACGGTTGGATCCTTATCCAGTAGCATTCTGCCTGAGTTCCACATTGGTGTTTTCAAGGACTTGGCGTCCTTTGATGCTTCAGTGAGAGAAGCAGCGGCATAAGCTTTGGTAACAGAGTTGCAGGAAGTTCAGAAAGCGTTTGACAGGCTTGAGAATAAGGATTCGATTGAGGGAGGATTGAAGTTTGATGCTGAAAAGGATGATGGCTTGAATGAGTGTGCACCCTCTTTGAGATACGCAGTCCGTAGGCTTATTCGTGGTGTTACTTCATCAAGAGAGGTATGTTGAATAATTATCTTTTATCTTCTTTTACTTTGTTTGTTTGTTCGTTTGTTTAAAGCTATTTCTGACCGTTGTATGTGCATAAAGACTATGGGTGTTGAGTTGTTCTCTTCTCTATATAAGAGGTTACTGCTTTTATTTATTGTAATAATTTTAAGTTTTGTTCCATTAATAATAATACTTTTGGAAAACCATTAGTCCTAGTATAATTTAAAACGGATAGAGCGTAATTGATTTCAGAGGGATCCTAGAGTTCTTGTAGTTTGATTTGTGCATGATATTTCATCTCTATTTACGTAAACAAGCATATGGATAATTTGATATTGGCCAACCCTTAACACATTATTTTTGCAGTGTGCGAGACAAGGCTTTGCATTAGGTTTAACTTTATTGGTAGCAACCATACCCAGCATCAAAGTGG
Organism: Morus notabilis; assembly: GCF_000414095.1. Taxonomy (NCBI): domain Eukaryota; kingdom Viridiplantae; phylum Streptophyta; class Magnoliopsida; order Rosales; family Moraceae; genus Morus; species Morus notabilis. Next base: position 121,825 of record NW_010359266.1, on the reverse strand, counting down.
ACTCTCTTCTGAAACTCACAGTCGATTTGCTAGAGATAACTTCATCAATGAAGGGCCAGGTGGCAAGATCTTTTACATTTGTTTCATTGAATTCTTTGGCTGCTTCTCTGCTCTCTCCATGTATGATTCTATAGCTTGTTTCCTTCTGGCGTTGCAGGAAGCAAGGGATTGTCTGTTGGGTCGCTTATTTGCTTATGGTGCTCTTGCCCGGTCTGGAAGACTCGTTGAGGAATGGAATCTTAATCAAAACACACCATACATAAAGGAATTCACCAGTCGAATCATCGCCCTTGCAGCCAAGAAGAGATACTTGCAAGAGCCTGCTGTAACAGTTATTCTAGACTTGATTGAAAAGGTAAATATACCCGGTAGATGAAGTTTGGTTTTGTTTTCATCAAAAGTTCCCAGGGCTTTATCAACATCTTGTTTGTTGAAATTTGGGAAGATTTCTTGTATTTTAGTAAAAAACCTTGATGCTATTTTGGTCTTTGAAAAGTCATTGGAATCTAGGGCCCAAGTAGATGGTGTGTGAAAACTGAAAAATTGACTTTTAGCCAATAACCTTCTTTGTTATTATCATTATTTTTATTTTTTGGGATAAGAAACTTCCTTTATTGTTACTGAAAACAACAGAAAGGAAAGAGGACAAGATGTTCTCGAGAATCAAAACAAAAAAACGGTAAAGAAACAACATGAAAAAATTAAAAATTGAAAACCATCAAAGAACCAGCAAAGACATCACATGTACTTACCCCATTACACCTGTCCAATTCAAAATAATCAAAGAAATTGGAAAGTCTTTAAAAGCTTTATCGGTTGATGGCTTGATGCCCGCAAGAAAGTGGTAAGTTCTGAGTAACTAATTCGCGTAATTGAATCAAGAAGATGAAAGAATGAATTTTTATTGAATTATCCACAAGAACTACAGAAACGGTTTCTTGAAACCGAAGGACCTTTCCTGCTCAGCCAAAATGCCAAGACTTCCGATACAGACTCAATGATTGCCTGGCTCCTTAGTCCAGTGTGTCCACCTATTTATTTCTGCCCCAACAATACTAAACAATAATCCCCTGTGCTCACACCCACAATAACCACGTAAGCATATACTAACACACACAATAACCACGTAAGCATATACTCACACACATAATAACCACGTAAGCCTATACACATACGACCCTATATACTAACAATCCCCTAATCACTTTCCCGACCCTTCCTCACATAAACTTGTCTAAGTAGAGGCTTATCAATTACTCCGCCCCCCAAAAGAGTCACCTTGTCCTCAAGGTGAAATTCAGGAAACTGTTGCTGAATGACATCGAAAAGCTCCCAAGACGACTCATAATCCGGTAAATAACGCCACTGAAGCAAGACTTCTAGCTGCCCAGTATCCTTAGAGAAACGAGTATCTAACAACCTCTCCGGCTCCACACGTAACTCCATGTCAGCCGCCAGAGCGGGCGGAACCTCCTGAGTCGAAATAGGCAGGCCAATGGCTTTCTTAAGCTGCGACACATGGAAGACTGGATGAATCTTAGCCGCTATAGGCAATTGCAACCGGTACGCCACTGCCCCCACACGCGACACGACCCTATAGGGACCATAAAACCGGGGAGAAAGCTTTTCATTCAAAAACTTGGCCAAGGAACGATGGCGATAGGGCCGAAGTTTCAGGAACACCAAATCTCCCACGTCGAACGAGACATCACGACGCTTAAGATCTGCGTTCCTCTTCATTGAATGCTGCGCCCGAAGCAAGTGGCCCTGCAGCTCCTCTAAAATAGCATCCCTAGTTTGCAATTGCTCCTCCAACAAAGAGTTAGCTGTGGAACCCAACTCAAAACGCAGCAATTTAGGAGGGTCACGGCCATACAATGCCCGGAAGGAGTCATTCCCGCGGACACATGGAAGCTTGTGTTATACTAATATTCGGCCCACGCTAGATGAGAAAACCATTGAGTAGGTTTCCCGGAAACAAAACAGCGTAAATAGGCCTCCAAGCACCGATTCACCACTTCCGTTTGTCCATCCGTTTGAGGATGGTAAGCCGTACTATGATGTAAGGCAGTGCCCTGCAGCTTAAAAAGCTCCTTCCAAAATTGGCTGAGGAAAACTTTGTTGTGGTCGGACACAATAGTCTGTGGGAACCCGTGGAGTCGCACCACCTCTTTAACAAACAAGGCAGCCACCGACTTTGCAGAAAAAGGATGGCGTGGACCCAAAAAATGTGCATACTTACTCAACCGGTCAACAACCACTAAGATTGAGTCATTTCCCACCGACTTGGGCAAGCCTTCCACAAAATCCATCGAGATCTCATCCCATACCTAGTTCGGCAGTGGCAATGGTTGTAATAGCCCCCCAGGAGCCAAGGTAGACGCCTTGTTTTGTTGACACACTTGACAAGCTGCCACAAAAGAGACTACATCCTTTTTCATGCCATACCAAAAAAACTCGGAGGACAATCGTTTAAACGTCTTTAGGACCCCCGAATGTCCTCCAACCTTGCTGCCATGAAATTCATAAAAGGACCGGTATGAGAGGAGATAGCCGAGTTAGGACCACCCGACCCTTGCAAAGCAACATGTCATTGCATAAAGAAAACCCCTTCACCCCCTTCGGATTGCCCAGCAACTCTTTCCGAATTCCTGCCAACTTCGGATCAACTAAAAGTTGCTGCCGAATTTCAGCTCCATCATATACCGCGGATGTGGTAAGGAGCATCAATTCCAACCCCGAAGATCGCCTGGATAAAGCATCAGCGACGCGGTTCTCAGACCATGGCTTGTATTGGATCTCAAAATCATAACCCAACAATTTGCACAGCCATTTATGGTGCTCTTCCCCAACTAATCGCTGTTCCAGCAAAAATTTTAAACTTCTCTGGTCAGTGCGGACAATGAAATGCCGCCCAAGGAGATAATGTCGCCATTTCTGGATTGCCAACACCACAACCATCAACTCGCGCTCATAAACGGATTTAGCCCTAGCTCGAGAGGATAATACCTGACTAAAGTAGGCTATAGGCCGTTGTTGTTGCATTAAAACCGCGCCAATCCCAAAACCCGAAGCATCGGATTCTACCACAAAGGGTTGTGAAAAATCCGGTAATGCTAGAACCGGAACTGTAGTCATGGCCTGTTTCAATCTTCGGAAAGCAGCCTCAGCCTCTTCGGACCAATTAAAACTATCCTTCTTCAATTGTTGTGTCAATGGCCAGGAAAGATGGCCATACCTTGTCACGAAACGCCGGTAATAACCGGTCAAACCCAAAAACCACGCAGCTCCTTAATAGAACCGGGAGTGGGCCAATCCAACATAGCTTGAATCTTGTTGGAATCGGCCGAAACTCCATCACAAGAAACAATATGACCCAAATACTCCAATCGACTTTGGGCAAAAGTACATTTTTTTTGGTTGACATATAATTGGTTATCTTCCAAGGCAGTCAAAACCACTTCCAAATGACCAACATGTTCCTCCAAGGTTTTACTGAAAATCAAAATATCATCAAAAAAGACTAAAACAAACTTCCGCAAGAAAGGTTTTAGTACCTCATTCATCAAAGATTGGAAGGTGGCCGGAGCATTAGTTAGCCCAAATGGCATAACCAAAAATTCATAATGGCCCTCATGTGTGCGGAAAGCCGTCATAGGAACATTCCCCACGCGCATCCGAATTTGGTGATAGGCCGATTTCAAATCCAGTTTGGTAAAGATAGTGGCACTAAACAATTCATCCAATAATTCTTCAATCACCGGGATGGGAAACTTATCCGGAACTGTAGCTTTGTTGAGAGCGCGATAATCAACGCAAAAGCGCCAACTACCATCTTTTGTTTTAACTAGAAGCACCAGACTAGAAAACGGGCTGTTTCTTGGTTGGATGATCCCGGCTGCAAGCATCTCTCGTACCAACTTTTCAATCTCATTTTTTTGAAAAGGGGGATACTTGTAGGGTCTAACACTAATAGGAGCAGTGCCCGGTTGAAGCTCAATGCGGTGGTCATGCATACGTTGAGGTGGAAGTCCATCCGGCATATTCAAGACCCTTGGATGAAGCTGCAATAGTGCACTGATCTGGGCAGGAAGTGGCCGGTCTGGTTCCCTTTCCATGTCCAACGCCTGTAACTCCAAATAGATGCCTTGTCCCTTATGTTTAATGGTCCGAAACATTGCTTTAAGGGAAACCATAGAAGTGGAGAGAGTCATGTCACCCCGCAATGTCACCACTTCCCCCCTAATCCGAAACTTCATCAATTGAGATTTACAATTCACATGCATACCCCCCAATGTTTCCAACCACTGCATGCCTAGGATAACATCCACCCCCCCTAACTCCAATGGCAAAAAGTTTTCTATTATGGTTAGTTGCGGTAAAACTCAATGACACTTCACGACAAAGTCCCTACCCTTTAACCGAATCCCCTGTGCCTACTTGCACTCCAAACCCGGCAGTGGGAAAAATTGGAATGGACAATTTCTCTACTAAACTTAAGGAAATAAAATTGTGCGTTGCTCCAGAATCGATTAAGACAATTACCTCTTGTTGAGCAATTAATCCGCGAATCTTCATAGTTTTGGGTGTTGAAAGGCCCACCACAGAGTTCAATGATAGTTCGATAAGCTCGGGCTGCCCCTCCTCCCAAACAGTCTTTGCCACGTCAATATCTTCCTCCAAACATTCCGTGGAGTCCTCATCACTAACCAACATAATCCGGAGCTCTTTCTTCTTACATCGGTGACCAAAAAAAAATTTCTCATCACACCTATAACAAAGTCCCTTGTCTCTCTTCTCCTGCAACTCCGAGTCCAACAACTTTCGAAAAGGAAATTCCCGCTTTTGGCCTACTGCCCTAGCCACCATGGCTGGAGCTCACTGAGGTCATTCCACTCCAGGAATTGATCTAGCAGGAAAGGTAGAGAAATCAGCTCGTGGACCTCCCAAAAATGTGGCCTCGACACTCTTGACCCTGCAACCTCCCGACGTAGCAACTCATTTTTCTCCTCGATTCTCTGGGCGATCTCCATAATTTCGCTTAATCCCTCCGGTTTTAAGAGTCGTAACTCCGCCCGAACCTCCGCCTTTAATCCATTAACAAAAATGCCCTCCAAAATTTCCTCAGGAACTTCTAAGAGTGGGGCGGCAGAAACTTCAAATTGTCTGCCATAATCCGCCACAGTCCCCTCTTGTCGAATCGCCAAGAACTTCTCACAGAGGTTTCCAGCCTGCGATGAGCGGAAACGCTGCAAAAGAGACAACGTGAACTCCGTCCAACCGTGAAACGGACGGCGGCCATTCTGCCACTGGAACCACGACAGGGCGTCTCCTTCCAGAGCAATTCTAGCGGTAATCAGCTTCTCCCTCTCTGAACAACGATTGATGGAAAAAAATTGTTCCATTCGGAACACCCATCCATCGGGATCATCGCCACTGAATACAAGACACTCCACCTGCCGCCGGCGGTATGAGGTCCAATCCTCATTCTCCGGCAACTCACCCAAAACCCCCCTGTTTTCCCCACTCTCCCTATGTCGCCCTCCTCTGTAACCATTTCCACCCATGCCACATCTCTGATCACGGAATCCCGGGTTTTCAGGTTCACCGAAAACCCCCCGCCACTCTCCACGACGACCCAACGCACCTTCCCTTGGGCCCCCATTCATTCCCTCTTGTCGACCCTCTCGTTCCTCTTCCCCTCCGTTGCGACAGGAATTCCGCAAATTCCTGAGTTCCGCCGATCGTTCTCTCCCCCCCCCCCCCCCCCCCCCCACCC